>NC_135867.1:11036980-11316980 GCF_031162955.1 Sander vitreus
ATAAAGTGTAAGCGTAGAATGTTGGATAAAAACTTCCACCACAATTTTCCGTCTTTTTACGGCTTGTTTTGTTTTACCAACAGGCCAAAATCCCCAAATATTCAGTTGACTGCGATGTAAAATGGAGGTGCAGTATGCATTTAAAATGTTACTTAAACAAAAGTATTAGGTTCAAAAATATACTTATAGTAGTGTCATTGGATTATGATTATTGATGCATTAATATGTCCATCGCTTTAATGTTGCAGCTGGTAAATGTAGAGGTAATTTAAATGTATTTATATATATTTTATATATTCCTTTACATACTGTTGGGTAGCATTTTTGATAAAACTATATCATTTATTTATTGGTTATATTTTGTATTGTTAATCTGAATCTTAGAAGTAACTAGTAACTCAGAGTAAAATGTACAATAATTGTCTCTGGGATGAAGTGGAGTAAAAGTATAAAGTAGCAGAAAATAGAAATACTCAAGTATAGTACAAGTACCTCGACTGTGTAGTTAAGTACAGTACTTGGGTAAATGTACTTACTTTCCACCACTGCTCGCATTTAAAAAGCTGGAACCAGTGAATGTTTGGCAATATTACTTGATATATAATAGAAAGTGATTAATGAAATAAGTTAGTTTCAGTATCAGTTAACTAAAAAGGGGGTTGTGAGTGTTTTTTATGTAAAACTTGAACAATAGAAGTACCAAATCTTTTAGTATGCCCCATGTTTTTGACCTTGTTTCTGAAGCTCCAACCTGGTCTCGTGATGAGTTTGGGATAAAGACATGCAATAATGTTAACTAATGTTAACTGGCCCGGGACAGATGTACATTAATAATACCCCAGGGCCTCTCTGACAGAGGGAGACCCACCCTAAGATGCCCTTCTTCTGTTTGTGTGTCCACTTCTCTCCTCGTTTCCCTTTTATGTCTCCCTTTACTGATATCCATATCTCCCCCTTCAACTGGCTTGAATTGGATTAAAGTTTAATGATCCTCATCTAACGTGACCATGAGAACATGGTCAGAGAAGAAACAGCTGCCGCATGTTTTTTCCTCATGTCTGTCTTGATCTTCTTGGACACTTTTCAGTCTTTTCTCAGTATTTTTCAATCCAGCAATCTTAGGAAATATACAGTACACACCCTGCTCTATCTGTCCCTGGTTTAATCATCCATCTATCTATCTGTCTCTTATGTCAGTGATGTCAGCTTTCATGAAACAGTCTGTTGTTTAATATGCAGCTGTGCGGAGGAACAATCTCATATTGGACTCCCTGAAAAATGGAAGATATTATGTGAAAGCTAAAATAAATTCACATTAAGGGAAGCTTGTCTTGCTCTCTCATCTCAACATCTGCAGTTCAGAATTTCTTTCCAACTGCACGAGGGCTACAGTATGGTTGATTGCAGATGGTAGTCACTGATCAAATTACTTGTAGAGACCATGTTAATATGATGCAAATTAGAATAGATGTTTGGTCTATTGAGTTAGCTGAGATGAAGTTTGATTATTTTGCCAGTCACCCAAATAAAAACTGATTTCTTTTTTGTTTTGTCTGTTATAGGAAGCCAGGAAAAAATATGACAAAGAGACAGAAAAGTATTGTGCAGTGCTGGAGAAGCACCTTAGCCTTTCAGCAAAGAAGAAAGAGTCCCACCTACATGAGGTAAGATGCTGTGTCCGAGTTCACTTCGCTTTCCTATCTCCCACCTGATATTTCTCATATTGTTTCCATAAATACCAGTCTGTCAGTCTTCTTATTGACCTTCCCCGTTGTAGGCGGACAACCAGGTAGATAATGTACGGCAGCATTTCTACGAGGTTTCTCTGGAGTACGTCTTCAAGGTGCAGGAGGTCCAAGAAAGGAAGATGTTTGACTTTGTGGAGCCTGTAAGACACTTGTTTTTTCTTCCTCTTTTATCTAATAAAAATTCTTTCTTCTTTCTATTCTTTTCCCCAGTTATTGTCCAGTTATTGTGCACACATGCATTTTTTTCAGCAGTGGTTTGTATTACACTTACTTGCTTTGACCTATCCACACCCAGCAGCTGCTCACTACAATCGCAGTCCTCAGTTGTTGACAAACAGCGTTTTGGAGGTTTTGGTGCCTTGCTCGAGGGCACGTAAATGGTAGTTGCTGAGGAAATTTTGCAATTTCAAAAAACATCACACAAGGCGGTCTTTACAAATTAGGTCTAATTCACTGCTTCTGTTTTAAGTTTTGTCTTTTAAAATGTAAGGTGTTCTCTTTGTCACATCTAGCATAACATTATGTTTCACTATTGGCCATAGTTTTGTGGTGCATACTGTACACAGTTGCAAATTGTCCTTACTTCTTGTTCTATGAATCTGCTAGTTAAAACATATCCGTTCACTTTTTCTACATTTCCTTGTTTCTTCTTCCTCTCTTCCTCTTCCACCTCCTCCACTCAATCTTCGCTCTCTTCACTAACCCACCTGCGTTTACTCTTTCTCCTCTTTCTGCACTTTTCTTCTCTCTTCCTCTGAATGCTCAACCTTATCACCCTTCTCTGCATTCCTATATTTCCTGCTCTTCCTCTACTCACACTGCATCTGCATTTATTCCCCATCTGCGTTCATTACCTTTCCTCATCTTTCTCCTTTTCTCGGTTTTCTATGTTTACCCTTTACCCTTCGTTCTTCGATCTACCTAATTTTCTCACTGGTTTTGTGTCCCTCAGCTGTTGGCATTCCTCCAAGGCCTGTTCACCTACTATCACCACGGCTATGAGCTGGCAAAGGACTTCAACCACTTCAAGACTGATCTCACCATCAGCATACAGAATGTAAGGTGTCACACACACACACACACACACACACACACACACACACACACACACACTCACACTCACACACACTCACACTATAACCGTGAGCACTGTGCATACATATACATTTATTCAAGAAAAATAATCAATGTTTGTTTTTCAGTTAGATGTGGCAATATTTGTAGAGTGATAATGAATGATACATCTGTGTCCTCCAGATTTTTAATTTTTTTTTACCGACTGAAACATTTGGAATGGCTTCACTTTCTTAGTAGTAATCTTCAACTGAAAAGGCTACTTCACACAAATTGCTACATTGAAGCATTGATGTTGAAAGTTCAAAGGCCATCTAAAGTCATTCTGTCATTTAGGTCTGCTTCATTAGCACAGAGGAAACATTTTAGAATGTATTTTGTACAAGAAAACAATCCTCCAAATGTGAAAAGGCTGCAGGCTGAAAGGAGTTCAAAGGTCAAGCAGTTACTCAAAGAGTCATAGGAAATTGAAATCGAGACCTAAAGGACATCCAAAAACCCCACTACAAAAAAGGGAGCTAAGAAAAAAAGGAGAAAAATATCATATTCAGGGGTTGTTTTGTTTCTGTAATATAGATTTTTTTCCCCCATGTATTTCTTATTCTGCTAAAAAAATAGGTTTGTGTATGTTACACTGTGGTTGCGAGTTAAGCTGACTCAGAATCAGACCATTCAGTAAAAGGCCTCTGTGCTCCTCTGTGTTCATGTTGACAGACGAGGAACCGTTTTGAGAGCACGCGGTCGGAGGTGGAAAGTCTGATGAGGAAGATGAAGGAGAATCCACATGAACACAAGAGTGTCAGCCAGCACACCATGGAGGGATACCTGTTTGTGCAGGAGAAACGTACGTATCGGCCCACTTCTGTGTGTGTGCACATGTTACATCTTAAGCCGCACTTCCGTCAAACACTTTTGGTGTAGTACGTTTAGAACCGTATGTAACCCGTATGGAAAACACTAGATATGTTCTGCGTTTCCACTGCAGACGGTACTATTAAATGTAGGCGGTGTTGTTACTGGATGGTAATAGCCATGGACAGCCATGCGCTGAGAAACGAGCTAAAAAACCTATTTATTCCTCACTGTTCCATCCATTTCTCGCTGTATTTCCTCTTCGCCGACGATGCAGAGGAACGTCTGCACCAATCACAGACTGCAGGCTTTCTAGCTCCACCTTTTAGTATCGGATCAGCGTGCCAGGTACCTCAACAATTCAATTCAATTCAATTTGATTTATAGTATTAAATCATAACAAGAGTTATCTCAAGACACTACAGATAGAGTAGGTCTAGACCACACTCTATAATTTACAAAGACCCAACAATTCCATTAATTTCCCCAAGAGCAAGCATTTAGTGCGACAGTGGCGTGGAAAAACTCCCTTTTAGGAAAAAACCTCAAGTGGTGAGGAAAACTTCCTTTTAGGGAGAAACCTCGGACAGACCTCCGTTCCGGGCCTTTCTGTGTGGAGATTGTATGTTCTCCCCACGTTTGCGTGGGTTTCCTCTGGGTGCTCCGGTTTCCCCCACCATCAGAAAACATGTACTAGGTTCTCCAGTCAGTGCCCTTGATCAAGGCACTGGCTCAGATCTGGAGTTGGTCCCCGGGCGCTGTAAATGGCTGCCCACTGCTCCCTTGAGGGATGGGTTAAATGCAGAGAATGAATTTCGCTACATGTATGTGACAATAAAGTACCTTTTGGTAGGCGGTGTCTGACGGTGCCGGTTGGGGGTGTGACTTATTATAGTCACAATAAACATAATGGAACTATGACTAGAAAAAGTAGTAGACAACAGAGGGGAAACGAAAAAACGGAATATAACGTAGCATTTATTTTGGTACCATCCACAACTTTTGACAATAGAAATGCAAAAATAATCATTAAAATGTGTGGTGGAAACGAGGCTTTACCATGAGGGCGCAATTTGGCAACAATTGACAGTACCATGGAAAAATGAATGAGTATGTGAGTGGTTGTGGTGTGTATATTTCGGCACAGTATGGTAAGGGCATGTTGTTTGGCACACGCATGCACACATGCACACACACACGCACACACACACACATTCTCTGTCGGAGCAGCAGGACAAACAAACCCTAATAAACCTATGGTTGAGGGAGTCAAGTCTGATCCATTGGAGACGTGACAGCAGCTCTGACCGCGTGCGGTTACCATGGTAACCTATCTAGCGCTAACGCAGGCATGACTAAGACTCCTGCCTTTTCCATCTTTTTTATTTTAACCCTGTCTCTCCCTCCTGCCTCTGTCTTTGTTTTTCTATGACTGTTTGACATCACAATTTTCTCTTCATGATTCTCTTCTTTTGTGGTTTTGTTTTTAACCTTCTCTTCACCTATCTCGATTTATTTCACTCTGTCCCTCAGGCTCATTTGTATCTACCTGGGTGAAGTACTACTGTACGTACCATCGTGAGCCCAAGAGGATCACTATGGTCCTATTTGACCCTAAATCGGGAGGGAAAACGGTGAGTTACTTTGGCCATTTAAATATACAGATAAGGTTATAATGTCACTAAACATCCAGGCTATCTGTCTAGATATCTACATATATATCTATATGCACGCAAATGTTCCACATGCTTAGACACACAGACACACTCATATATAGACACAAGAATGTCACTTCAGTCTACAACACAACAAGCTCTCTTTGCATGTCCGGGTGTATTTTTATTATTCCCAATACACGGCACAATGTCACAGGATATTTTGAGGGAAGCTACAATGAAAATTTGTTATTTTAAATCATCAACGGAAAATGCCAAGTTTTGCGTCAGTCCTTCGGCAACAAGAGGAGGAGCGTTTCTGACGCATGGTGCCATTTTACAGCAGCATACAGTCATACAGAGAAATATCAGTTTTAGAAAAGAGCGATAACAATTTCTCACACAACTATAGCCTCAGTAGATGAAAGTGCAGCCTTGCCAAAGATGTTTTGCGTAAGCAACATGACTCCAACTAATTTCTCAAAGTGGTTTCGGTTATTGTCACACTCTCCACCCACAAACTGAAAAAGCCAAAGCTGATGCAAGTTCAGGCCTGTTTTTATGAGGGTTCGCACGGAGCGTTTTGATTGGTTAACTCAAGGAAAAGTAGAAACACTGAACACTACAGAAAGCCTTTCAGTATCCACTATCCACACCGTAAGACAGCAACAACATATAGAGGATCAGTCAAGATGATAACATCAGATGTGGGCCCATAACTGTTTCGTAAGAGAATCAAACCTCACGGAAATTCTTTGCATGTGTGTTGAATGTATCTGTAAAAATGTAAATAAAATATTTAAAACAAATATGTAAAAAAAAACTTATGATACCCACATGTTATGAAAGGCATATTTTCACATGAAGAACAGTTTTAACCAGATGTTGTTCTTGCCTGAAGCTAAGGAGCTAAGTGTCTCATGAAGAGTGTGTGATGGGGTTCAGTCTTTGATGAGGCAAGGCTCAAATCGTTTCAATTGCTTCTGTCTGTCCAACATAATCTCAATGTGCTTAGTTAGGCAAGTTGGAAAAGCTTCAGTTGAAGTTGAGTCATGAGAGGAATGAGAGGGAGAAACATCCTTCATCATCTCAAATGTTATCCATGGTGTGGTTAATACTCTGCAAGTTGGTGATGCATGCATCAAAATGATAGTAATGTGCTATGATAGTTTTTTTTTTTTTTTTTTAGTTTATATCTTTTACTCTCTCTTTGTCAGGGAGAAGAGGAGAGCTTCACCCTCAAGTCGTGCACCAGGAGGAAGACAGACTCGATAGAAAAGAGGTTCTGTTTTGATGTGGAGGCTGTGGACAGGTCAGTGAGTGTGTGATTTGACTGTCTCCGGTCCAAACCATGGACTTGCCACACAATCTTCCTTTGACCCACCTCCCAACTGCTTCCTGTCCACATTGTTCTTCTTTATCTCTTATCAATACAACACATTTCATTTCTGTTTATGGTACACATCGTATCTTTATTTTGGAGTTTGATGAATTCTCTAGAAATTACAGGGACATGAATCTGTTTCACAACTTGTTTCACACAAAGTACAAAAGGTAGTGATTTTCAGGTGATTGTTTCCCCCAGCAACCCAACAGCTTTCTGAAAAAGACACAAGCAAGCCAGGGAAGAGTTAAATATGTAGGGCTTCTGACTTATTATAGAAGGTCAGGGAAGCGTCATGAAATTCGACACCATTGAATTCTGTCTTCATGCAACTAATTACAGCTAATCGGCCACCAGTTCAGTGAGTGGCATCAGGTTTTCTTTTCTTGCTTGGTGTTATTACAGCTAACAGACACATGGGGGTGCTCAGTTAATTTGGACTTGAAGACGAGACATTGTGGCTGTATGTCTCCTCATTCTCGGCTCCCTGCGCTGCTTCTCTTCCTACACTCCTCCTCCTCCCCCTCCTCCTTCTCCCTCCCTACTCCTCCTCAACAACCCTTCCTCTTTCAAATATACACAACTCACCTAGTCATTATCACATCCTCTTATTTCCTGTCCCCGTTGTGCCTTTATTTATATTACCAGTGTGCGTGTGTGGTGTGCATCTGTTGGTGTGTGTTTGTTTGTCCATCTCTAAAGTAATATAACGTATTATTTCCTCGAATAGTGTGTCCACACATAATTTGGGTGCTGCTGTTGCACATAAATACATTTGATTACATCCGTTTTGTAAACAGTTGTTTTGCTTTGCATATATTTGTATGTGTGTGTGTGTGTGTGCCCATGTGCAGAACGTGGCTGTGCACATGCATGTGAGTGTGATTAAACTCTGGGTGGTGTGTCATGATTGAAGGACAGTGTATAGATTGGTTTGGGTTGAGGGGGTTGTAGTGCTGCGGAGGTGACGTCTGAAGGTGAGTGTTCTGCCAGTGACAGGATGACAGACTTTATAGGGCCGATTGAAAACCTTTAGAGGACTGGATGGACATGACCAATGAGGCTGTGTGTGTGTGCTGTGTGTGTTGTGTTGTGCACAGTGTAGATCTATTCAGATGCACAGCTTGAACACCACTACTCCTCTCTTTCCCTTCATATGTTTCTCCTTCTACTTAGCCGCCCATTCCTGGCACACACACTGAAGGTTGCCTGTATCAGGGTGATCTTTGTTGCTTAGTCGAATGAATCCTCTGTTAATTTTCAGGCTAAATTCTTTGTCCTTTTTGTGATCCTTTTATGGTGAGAAAGCTGTTGATACCTCTGTCATACCTCTGGCACCCACAAATGAATATGCTTTGCCCTTGAATATGTATGAGATTTGCATGCAGAGATCTTTTTACACACCTGTGTTCATCTGAGGAATTTCTTTAGGCGAGAAGCTTTAAAGGGTGATGTTATCGTTGTTATGATGAAGTATTTGCATGTTTGTCTTTGTGTGTGTTCCACAAGTATTTGCGAGTTTTGTTGATAGTTTTTGACACAGTTTCCACTGATCTTGATGTCAGATAAGCTAATTGTACCTCTTGTGTGTTTGTGTTTGACCAAGACCGGGAGTAATGACCATGCAGGCTCTGTCAGAAGAAGATCGCAGGCTGTGGATGGAGGCCATGGATGGGAGAGAACCGGTAGGTTACCAAGGTTACCAGTTAGAACATGTCAGCTAAGCAAAATAAGAGCTCAAATAATTTTTGTAGCATTGGCTGGACTTTAGCAGCCCTCCCGCTGTACATACTGGCAGAGCATACGTGCATAGCGTGATGTTACCTGCCAACACAAAGATGAATCTGAGGGGACAACAGATGATTAATGAGATAGTAAAGGAGACACAAACACAATACGTTTCTCTAATCTTTTAATAATCTTTTAATAGAAATACTGGGTAATTTAGCTACTTCAGGCCTTAAACAATGAAACAATCAGTCTATGGCGTTGTTGCTAACAGCTCTTCACATACAGTATGCAACCTGTGATGAGGGCTTCATTTAATAATTTATAATTTAATAATTTATACTCTTTATTGATCCCCAATGGGGTAATTACAATTTACACTGTGTTATTACACACTACACACAGGCCTGAAATACTCACAAGCAAGAAAGTTTTGGGAACGACTGGCATTATCCCATAGACAATGTTGGTGTTCACGTTCCTAATAGAAAAGTTGACTAAGAGGCAGTTTCACCGACTCTTGGTTTATGCCTTCTTATTATACCGCTTTGTTTGCCCTAAGGCTGGAAGTGTGTATTAGTGCTTCGTTTCACACTCTTCATTTAGTTACGTTCATGTCCCAACACCTCCCTAATCCTGCAAATGTGCAAAGGTAATTACCATCAACAAAGCCACTGCAAGATTCAACAAGTGACACACCAACCCGATAATCGGCCGTCAGACAGTCTGGCGAGGTCAGTGACTCGAGTCTGTTCGGTGTGTTCCGTGCCGTCGCCGTCCGAGGAGCTGTCGGCCTTCATTTTGGCCGACCTGACTTGTTGCTTCGGAGGGCGGGCAGTCGGACTCCATGAACAATCTGATTGGTGGAGTGCTAACCCGGAAATGACAGCCGGGATGAGCATGACTAAGCCTCTCAAAATCTGACGAAAATCTTTTAAACTGACCTTTGTCGATCTGAAATGAAGACAGATTCAGCAACTGCATGGCCTATTTCTCGCTTAAAATGTTTTTCAGAAACACGTTTCGGTGAACTATTTTAGTACAATATGAGATCGTATTCTGAACAAGCCGCCATTATGCCCAGTTGAAAAATCCGGGAGCAACCAGACCCACGTGAGGCATTCGTCCAATCAGCTGCCGGTTTTCATTTTTTAGGCGACAATACAGATTAGCTGTGCCTGCTGTTATGAAGACATATTACACGCTCAAGTCGGCGTCGCTTCGGTGTGTTCTGAGGCACTTTTTGGACCTCGGGGAGCCGACTGATCAGTCAGTAAGCAAGCAGTCAGCGGTCGGGTTAGTGTGTTAGGGGCTAGAAGCACATCCTACCTTTGTTGTTGTTGAGACCTCTTCTTTGTCTGTTACTGTACCTTCACCTTGATAGTCAATATAAACTTACCACTGACCACAGCTACAAGGTGCACACCATGTCCAGTTCATCGTTAACAAGCCCAGACAAATGGAGTGGATTCGAGCATCAACACACATAGTCATATATAGTTCAGGCATAAAGGTGTACACACCATTACCATGGGAACAGGAGTTATGCACATTGTTGAAAAGCCAAAAATAAATGTGACATTTGTATACGTTCCTCAATATCCTGATGTATCCCAGATTTTGTGTTCAGGTTTTCTCTATTAAGTGAAATAAGCAGCATTTGCTAACAAACATTCAAAGCATAATAGGCACATAACTAGGCACATAATAAGGCACATGTAGAAAAAAATAACACAACAGCATGTGTCTTTCTTTTTTGTGTGAAATGTTGACTACAGATGTGATTTACACATATATCATTGCCCCAATAGGCTTAGCTGTAAATGATGTTCTAGCTGTGTGTGTGTGTTTATTTGCAGGTATACAATCTGAACAGAGACAACCAGGCTGAGGGCAGTAAGTAGCTTTAATTATCTGTCCTTTGGTAACTGTTTATTCAAGGGTTCAGTGTTATTTAGCATTATCATCTGACTTTATGTATTGGCAAGGTTAGGGTTAGCTTAAAAGAGCCCTAAGGGATCGTCCACGATAATAAACGGCACCTCTGATTAATATTTAGATAATTTGATAACGGTTTAATTTAGCCACTTACCGATTTTTCCTGCTAAAAGCTAAGGAGTTAGCCATCACAGGGGTGTCTTTGGTGTCTTTGTAGCCTTTACAGAAGGTTTTCCATCCAGCCTGGAAGTTGTGCCTCTTTTCGGAGTTGTTCAGCAATACATCCAAACTCTTATATCCAAGATTTATCCACTTGATGTCCATAATTTATCAATTTTCCGTCATTTTTGCCGCTAGCTCGATGCTAGCTGCCATTTTGAATATCCCATGATGCTTTGCGAGATTGTGTTGACATCTTTCAACCAATGGGAAGGCAGGTCCGTCATACAAAGAGTATATGGAGTGTAAAGATAGATCACTCCAGTCTATTACCGTTCTACAGAGAAGAATGTTTTGAGATGTGGCACACATTTGGGCCTTTTTTGTGAATGTCATGAGGGCAAAAGCGTCTGGACTTCTTTTGAAAAAAATTATATATTTTGTCAACTGTATAAGTTATAATGTTTATTTCTTCACAGTGTGACTCCTAATACATATGGGAACTGATTTAGACAGGAGATTGGCTTAGCTTTTATTGATATGTGTGTGATATCAATACATATCTGTGAGATTCATGTTCCGTTTTATTTATTTATTTGTCTTTAAGGACATACAACTTTTGTTTTACATTCAAGTGACCTCACTGCAGCACAAATATTCTAATAGCCCAGTTTTTCCTGAAAAAAATGATGTTCATAAATTGACTGTAGACAACAGGGTTGATGTTTTACAAGCTTTTTTAGAAAATAAAACCAGATGGATAATGAACTGTAAACATGACCTTAGGTATCTGAGGGTTAAATAACATGGATACTGCATTTATATATGAATATTAAAAATGCTCTGTATGTTTTGTTTTTTCAAATATATTCATATCCCAAAAATCAAACGCACTTCTTCTGACTCTGTAATCATCCTGTTTGTCTCCCTCTCCATCAGTGGCCCAGCTGGATGTGATTGGGTTCAACGTGATGAAAAAATTCATTTATGCAGTGGAGACTCGAGGTACAATGTTAACTCAGATTCTTGTCTGTGGATTTCCTGCTTCTTTAGTATGATGCACTCAGATCTGTACTTTTTATGTCCCACCACAGTGGTACACAGTCTAGTGGATTGATAAGCTTTTTGTTTTGGATCGTTGGTCAGACAACACAAGTTATTTGAAGAGGTCAACTTGGGCTTTCGAATACTTAATCAGCTATTTATTATTCACTATATTCTGACATTTTGTAGACCAAAAGATCATTCAAGAAGTCACTAATTTTAGTCTTAAATTAATACTACAAATCAGAAATTGTGAAACCCTTTGTAATGTAGACAGGATCTTTGAGCAGACGAAGTTTTTACACAAGAATTCCCTCTTATAAAAATGTTTCTATGTATGTGTGTTGGAGCACCTTGTAATAGTGTGTTTGATGTATAACCAAACATATAAAATATAACACATTTTTATCCTTCATACTTGAAGTATATGAGTATGTAGTTCAAATGAATACCAACCATGAGTTATGTGGAGAGAAATACAGTATATTGACATGGATATATTAGCAAATTAATCATGACTTTAATGAGCTCATTAGGTGAATATTAGGACATTGATAACACCACATTACATACAATATACCAACAAAAAATGTACCCTACGTTTATGCAGTATGTATACATAGTATGTATGTAGGTGACCAGCTATGCAGTGAGCTAAAATCAGTAAAGCTTTTACTGGAAGCTAGTGTGAAACTGTATAAAACAGTATTGGACAACAAATCCAATGACCGTATGACTGTATTTCTGCTGACGCATTTACATTTTGATGGTATATAATGACAGCCGTTTTATTTTTTACATGGGGGACATGTATGAACATAAAAATGGAACAAAGAAAATGGATGTTGATAATTAAATGTCAAGGCAAATGTACATGTACTTAGATGTTAAATCTACTTTTATTATACTGAAATAGTTTGTCATTTCAGTAATCCTTGCTCACTGTCCTGCTCTTGGTTCTCATGAAATGTATGCTGAGTAATAGTCTTCCTACACCTTTTTAGATTCAGCAGTTTGATTTTCTGTGATGTAATATTAATTAAATAGCAGTCTTTGAGTGGTGTAAGTGTGTATTAATGCCTTCTTCCTGATGTTAAACCAGAAGGCTGCCTGTTTTTTTGACTAAACACCATCTAGTTTAGGATTGATTGTAAGTTACCATTTGTTTGGTAAAATTCTCTTGCTAATGTACTTTACCTTTTATCTTCAGTAAGTTCAAATGCAGCAAGTGTACAATGCTTATGTAAGGAAGCACTGAGATTAAGAACGGGGTAACCTCTCTTCTCCAGGTATCGATGATCAGGGCTTGTACAGAATCGTTGGCGTCAACTCCAGAGTACAAAAACTACTAGGCCTCGCTATGGGTAAACACACACTCATACAAATTTAGTCAAACTGAAAATACAATATATGTTCTCTTCTGTAATACAGTTGTGTTCAGAATAATAGCAGTGTGTTTAAAAAAAGTTTGTGTTACCTTTACAGAAAGTGAAGAAAAAGGAATATTAGGCTGTTTATTAGGCTGGAATAATAGCAGTATTTGCATTTTGCTTTACAAACTCAAACATTTACTGTATAAACTGAAAAATGTCTCAAGGGTTTGCTTTACTTTGAATCACTGCACTAATATTTAGTTGCATAACCATTATTTCTGAGAACTGCTTCACATCTGTGTTGCATGGAGTCAACCAACTTCTGGCACCTGTGAACAGGTATTCTAGCCTAGGACGTTTGAACTACATTCCATAATTCCTCTGCATTACTGGGTTTTGCCTCAGAAACAACATTTCTGATGTCACCCCACAAGTTTTCTATGGGATTGAGGTCTGGGGATTGGGCTGGCCACTCCGTAACATAAATCTTTGCTTGCTTACTGGTGTGTTTTGGGTCATTGTCTTGTTGAAATACCCATTTCAAAGGCATTTCCTCTTCAGCATAAGGCAACATGACCTCTTGAAGTATTTTGATGTATTGAAACATTGATAAATAGGCCCAACACCACAGTATGAGAAACATCCCCATAACATAATTTTTGCACCACCATGCTTTACGGTCTTCACAATGTACTGTGGCTTGAATTCAGTGCATGGGGGTCGTCGGACAAACTGTCTGCGGCCCTAGATCCAAAAAGAACAATTTTGCTCTCATCAGTCCACATAATGTTGCACAATTTCTCCTTTGGGCAGTCAATGTGTCCTGTTGCAAATTTCAACCTATTCAGTACATGTGTACAACAGTACTCACAGGTAACTTTAAGTCTTCTTTGATTTTCCTGGAGCTGATCATTGGTTGAGCCTTTGCCATTTTGGCTATTCTTTGATCCATTCGAATGGTAGTTGACTGTTTTTTCCCATGTCGTTCAGGCTTTGGATGCCATTTCAAGGCATTTGAAATCATTTTGGCTGAGCAGCCTATAATTTTTTGAATATCTTTATGTTTTCCCCTCTCCAATCAACATTTTAATCAAAGTCCGCTGTTCCTCAGAGCAATGTCTGAAATGACCCATTTTGCTGAGTATTTCAGTGTGAAATGCACTATAACCAGCATGCACAACATTTGCTTCTTTCCTTCCTTAAATATGGGCCATAACTGACACCTGTTTCTTCACAGAATCAATCACCTCACTAATTGAACACAACACTGCTATTATTTTGAACATGCCCCTTTCAATTACACAGAATAAGCAGCATGCATGTCATGACTGTTGGGTCTGTTGGTTTTCTATGACTCTACAACCTACTAGTAAATTATTTGCCATGTGGAAATATCACTTCTACCAAGAAATTTGATTTATGAGGTTAGTGATGTTGGACTGCTATTATTTTGAACACAACTGTATATATATTTTTTGTTTCCATCTTCATTTTTGTCCATCAGATCCTAAGACATGTGCTGATGTGGAGCTGGAAAACTCAGAGTGGGAGATCAAGACTATCACGAGTGCTATTAAGCACTATCTCAGGTTTGTGTAAAAGCTTATAGAGATGCATATACCATATAAAACATAAAACAATCTATAGATGTAGATAATACAAAAGTAAAAGTATTACTTATGACCCACTAGAAGTGTGTGGTAGTATCTGTATCTTCAGGGGTGTAGCATAAACTTCTGGGCCCTGTAAAAAGGCATTCTCTATGGGCCCCTCCCCACATCCACAACTATTCATTCAAGCATCTTTTTGGGTTCTCCTTACAAGAGGGCCCTGGGTACTCTGTCCCCTTTCCACCCCCACTCTGTCGCCCCTGTGTATCTTCAGTGACCCTGTCCTCTGCCTGCATTTTGTCTTTTCTTTTTATTTTGGTCAGTCAGGACGTTTTGGGCTGTCAACAAAGAGCCTTTGGGCCCCACGTGGGTGTGTAACCCCCAGCCAACAACAGTCAGTAGGTTGTGCAGCCCTTTCTCATTTCCAGCTGCTGCTTTGCTGGCATCGACACACGTTTAACTGACACAGACACACATAGAAACAGACAGGATGAAGCTCTGCATTCACTCATAATCCAGCAATGTGGCACCTTCCCACAGAGGTGTGTGTGTGTCTGTGTGTTTGTGCTTTAGAACATAACCACTGTAAAAAATAGCTTTTTATTCCTCTGAGTCACTGCTTTTTTCGCTGCTCCCTATCTTCATTCATTCTCTAGCTCGCTCGAACACTGCTGCGCCAACTTTGAACTTTCTTTGTGAACAAACAGTTAGGGATACTCATTACATAATATGCCTTTAAAGCAAGTTTATTGACATGCTTTTATATTATCGGCAAGAAGTCAAATATCTTATACTGTATTATTGCATGTCTCATATAGCTTTCTCATTTATAGTTTGGTCAACGTAAAGCCCCAATAAAGTCAGCAAAAAAGTCCCTAAGCCATCGTAGACTTTAGTAAATCACATTTTTACAACCTTTTTCACAGCCTGAATATGAAAACTCTCTCTAATGGTAACAGGATTGCTAGTAGAACTTTTTACATGTTTACACATGTAAAAAGTGTATACATGTACAGTTATTCTTCCATTGTATGGTGGAACGGAGGCACTTAGCTCAAATGCAAATTGCTGCTTTCTGTCTCTTGTATAAAACATCTTAGGCCTGGATCCACCTCAATACATTGTTAATTTTCCAGTTTTCTAAGCCAGTATTTGCTTGTTAAGCCTACTTTTCATTTTAGAAACTTTTATTTTCCCATAGAGGGATTATTCCTAGCACCAATTTCTGTTTCTTCCACTTATTACACAGTATTTACACAGTTGAACACAATCATACGTGCCCAGTACAACTCTAGCCATATCTGCTGGTCACTGACTGTATAACTGTCTATGGTTAAATGACTTCCTTTTTTTCCTCAACAATTGGTAATGAGGGAAGGATCAGGATTGTGGGAGGCCAGGAATAGGCGGCTAAGTAGAAGGAGAAACATATGAAGGGAAAGCGAGGAGTAGTGGTGTTCAAGCTGTGCATCTGAATAGATCTACACTGCACAACACAAACACACAGCTAAACAAACATTCATACACACACACACACACACACACACACACACACACGCAATTCATTAGCACATAAATGGACAGCTTCAAAGAGAGTGGCTATCCACGCACTTACATATACACACACCACACGTACACACATTAACAGCATTAGGACCTCAGGTCAGGCCTCATTGAGAACCAGAAGGAGTCATTACACTCCTCAGGCAGAAGTGATGAACTGATATCCAGCTGTGAAAGCTGGCATGTCGGAGATAAAAGACGAGAAGGAGAACATTTAGATGTACAGTTAGAGTGCTCATCCAGAACTCTCCAGATTCATTGATTTTTGCAAAGCTCCGTTTTCCAAGCTGACATTGTCCACCTGACGTCTCTGTCTCCTGTGTTTCCAGAGTGCTGCCCGGACCTCTCATGACATACCAGTACCAGAGGAGCTTCATCAAAGCAGCCAGTGAGTTTTTTTTTTTTTCCTTTTTGTGTGTCTTATTTGCCTATCAAATGTGAGTTCAGTCAGAAGAATATAAAACGGACTCTCTTGCAGTTTGAGGTTGTTTGATTCCCACTGATGTTAACCATGTAAAAACACTGCAAACAGCTATTCTAAGACCACCTTGGATTAAAAAAACATATACTGTAGTGAATAACGGACCATACGGTTTACATGGAGTGCTTGCAGCAAACTGCTAAGCAGGAGAATCCTTAAGTCCTTTGGTCTGTTGAGTCATATCATGTTGATACAGTATGTGCAGTTTATTAATGGATTAAAGATGGGTTAGAGTTGGTTTTTTTTCATTTTTGTAATACTTGAGACAGTGATTTGTTGTTCTATTCGTTCCTCTCAAAAAAAAATTCTGTTTAAAGCAATTTCTTAAACATTCCTCCTTGGTTTAATTCGGAGAATGACAAACATATGAATCATCTTGTGACTGAGGCCATGATTTTCTATTAAACCAGTTACAAATAGATGGTTCACCTACTGGGATAACAGGGCACCCACTGTGCCACCATGTCCCCTCTGTCTGTCCTGTCTGCTCTGGTAGCTTTTTGTTGTGTTGGGTACACAGTATGTTACTGACCTTCTGTGTGAAGTGTTTTTAGTTTGTACACAATATGTATAAGTGATTCAAACTCCCTAATGAAGGGGAAAAGCCTCTTCAGCTGATTTAAAAGTGACAACCTAATGAAAGTGTCTTGAGCTTTGTTGGGTTAAACAGCCGCTGCAAAATCTCTTTTTTCACCAGCACCTGATGGGTGTGGTATATTGAGTCAGGATGCATAACTTCATTTTCATAAAACAAATTGCCTAAACTCTCCCAACAGTCACTGCAATCATTTCAGTGTATTTTATTCTTGTCATGTGGCTCCTAGGCTACAAAAAACCTTTACAAGCACTTATTGATTTAGACCACAAAAAAAGAGACTTTGCATGATGACTCTTCACAGCAGAATGTAATAGTTTCTATCCCAAGTTTTGTTTGGCCTTGTTTGATATAGTTTATTTAGGCCTGATTAGCCTGGCTTCGTATGGTCTGGTCCATTTTCGTGTAGCTACTGTATCTGCCTTTTACTGAATTTTTGAAAATTGGTCTTATTCTAACGAGCACAGGTGCAGTTAAATCTAGTCCGGTCCAGTCTGGTCTGCTTTGTTACAGGATGTGTCAGTGACTTTGTTTGCTTTGTTTGTTGGTAGCTAAGCCTCTAGAAAGCCGAGCTGACAGGGGAAGGAACTCCAGGAAATGACTGTATGTCTCTGGCAACACTACCAGGAAATGGCTCCATATTGAGGCCAACTGGAGAGAAAATAAGAAAACTGGGATAAAGTGTGTATTGGGAGAAAGCGTGGCAGTTAAGAATGCCAAGGTAGCTGGTTTGATACTAACTTGGACCACTAATGCTATAATGCATTCATGGTTTTGTAATAATCATAAACTATGTCACATGCTTGCCAACTATTTATATAAGTTTACAGATTTATAGTCTTTCTTTATGTTTAACTTCTTCCCTCTCCTTTTCCTCTGCCATTCATTGGTTTCTGTTTCCGTGGGTGTTTGTATTTGCATGTCATAAATTTGAGGGTGAATGCATATGTGCAGAATGCGTGTCTGCTTGTGTGAGTATGCTTTTGTATTTTTTCCAAGGTGGAATTTCGCAGAAGCAGCAGGGTGTTTTGAGGACAGTGTCCTTGGTTGAACTCCCTCTTTCAGCTCTTCCCTTTCTCCTCCTCTCTTTCACGCATCCTCTCCAGCTCCTCCCACCACCTTGTTTGCGAACCTTATATTCCCCCTCCTCCTCCTCTGGTTTCGTCTTGGCTTACTCTCTCCCATCCCGTGCTAATCTAGTTTTAGATATCTGGTTTTAAATATCTGGTTTAAATGGAGAGCTTAGTGTTTTCAGGTTTGTTGGGTCAAACAACAGCTGCAAAACTTTCCCCTTTCTATTCTTCTTTACCAGCACCTGATGGGTATGGTGTAAATCAGTCAGGGTAAATAATTTTGTTTCAAAAAAATACTCGGCTGTCTTGAAGACAGATTGCCTAAACTCTCCAACAGTCACTGCAATCATATCAGTGTATTTGATTTTTCTCATGTGGCTCCTAGGTTAGAAAATTGAGTTTTTGTAGCACTAACTGATTTAGACCATGAAATAGAGACTTTGAGAGAAAGACGAGGAGTATGGAGACGAGTGCCACCTGGATTTCAGATAGCTGCATAAGGCATGTACCAGCAAGAAAACACACACAGTAATTATTCTGTCTCCAATCATTAGGTTATGCTTGAAGTATCTCTTACTCATTAATTCATAATTTTTCTCCTTATATTTCACCTTTATTCCCTCTAGTTTCTTACGCCGTCTCCTATCTGACATTTTCACTAGTATGAATTGCCAGAATTCTTTCCAATGGCTTTTCATTTAGCTTTATTTTTGACTGCTGTGAGGTGAAGATTCTTTGTAAAGATACTAAAAAGCTGGACCAAACATTATTCACTTTTATATACTGTAAGTTTAGCTTCATAAAGTCCATAAAAGAAATAGATGAAAGGATGAGCGATGATACAGGGTTGAAAGATGATCACCATGAGTTTGATATGAAGCCAATGTAAAGTTTGACATTGAGAGTCTTACCTGCATAACACATATTTCACAGGCTTCAAAATATCCTATCCCTCTTTACAAGCAGCCAAGCCGACAAAAAAACAGTATCATGTCTCAAAACCAGTCAGTCTCCTTGTTAAACAAGTAACGAGATGGATCAGGAGTTTTCCTATTTTATCCTCTGTTATCAAAACATGGGTGTTTGTTTTCCATCCATCCATTCACCCATTCATTTTCTGCTGCTTATCTTTGTTGTCTTTAACTTTGCCTCCTGGCTTTAGCTCTATATTCAATAAACACACATGAGATTGATATTGAGCATGTCATCTAATTCTCTGCAATAAAGCAGATAAGCATATTTCCCAAAATGTTGAATGAATCGCAGAATTTCTGAATGAATGTGTTTAATATAATTAATGACAAATGATCTGTTTGTGTTTGACCGACATGTAGCATCTACATACTGATCTTTGTCCATCACATCAAATTGTGACTATCATTTTAAAAACAAATCTCAGCTTGCTTGGTAATAGGACATGTTGATACGAAAGATAAAATGAATGTAAATGACCTCATGGGTTAATCATATTTCATTTACCTGTTTATCTCTCTCCTGGTATTTGGTAGGCTTTAGTGGGAGTTAATTCCAGAGCCTGGTGTGATTGGAACATTATGTCAGGGATGAAAACCAGTTGAATTTCTCTTTAAATTCCCTTCTGGATAGAATGAAGAAATCTTCAAAAGTGGTAAACTTGGTTTTCTGAAAAACGGATACATACATTGCTGTGCATGCATGTACCATATTAGGTTTGAAGGAAGAGAAGAATGTGTGCTTTAGCATAATGTGTGTAGTGGTGGACACCAGAGAATGCATAATAGGGAACGATGAGTGTTGCTGTTTTAATGTGTTTGCATCTGTTTGGAGGCATATATGGGTGCCATGGAAATGTACATGCATGTGGATGTTAAAGGTATTTAGTGTTTATTCGTGTGTTTGACTGACTGGTTACATGTTTTTGTTAAAAGTGTGTCTGCGTGCATCTGCGAAATTATATCATCTGCATTTATGTGCAAGTATTTGAAAATATTTGGTCTATATTCACTGTATATTTGAATATTGGTGTGGGTATGTCTAAGCGAATGTATTGCTTGGCGCTGACGGCCAGGGCACGAGGGCTGATTTAGTGTGCGTCTGCTGTCATCTCTCAATCGACTGGCTCCGCAGCCATGATTTATTATTGTCATCCATCAACAACAGGTACCTCTGCCTGCTTGCATGTGTGTCTGCCCTGCATGTCTACCTGTTAATCACCAGGAAACAGAGCATTCCCACTTTGCAACTGAGTTAAACACTCAGTGACTAAAACTACCTTTTCATTTGTCTCTGACTCCATCACTCTCTGCTTTTTTGTCTCTTTCTGTGTTTCCCTCTCTTGTAAAAAATAGAGTGTTATAAATTACTTTATAATTGTAATCACATAAACCCTGATTCAAACCTTAAGCATAAGTCTGGTGTTATATTTTTCTTATTGTCAACATATCCAATGAAAAGACTAAAACAAGTCCGTCCCTAGCCTTGTGTAGCCAGACCTATCTCCACAGTGCTGCACCCATTATCGTTCTGGTATAAAGGGGAAAAACAAATTGGCTGCTACTGAAGATGTAAGATCCAGTACTTTAACGGTACTCTTATTGGTTATTTTTGTTCTTTTTTAAATGAAAAGAACATAATTAACATTGCTTTTCTTCCTCATAACCCTTGTTTGTACCATTTAGTTAACTCTAGGCTGCTAGCATGCATACCATACATGAAGCATAGCGTAAGTTCTGGCAGGTCACACAGTCAAGCTTGGCTATTATCTCAGTTCATAGCTGACAGTTCCTAAGCCAGCACACCAGCTGATGGCTCAGCTGAATCCATCTTTTGATTGGATTTCCAAATTGTGCGCTCTATTTAAACTGCTACTTCCCAGCGTACCTTGCTGTATCTCTGCTAGCGCTTGCAACCCACCTCCACCCCAGCTCCTCCTTTTAAATTGATGTTGTCTGACTTAATCAATGTCGAGACTCTGTCATTGATGCTGCTCTGTTCCGTACCCTATGGGGATCCTGCACTGCTGCTCTCCCTGCCTCGTGCTTTCCACATATGCACGTGGAAGAGCGGGGAGGCCCCAGAACAGAGCCATACCGCCAAATACAAATTGCAGATGAATGAACCTATTTTGACAAAGTGGTCCTGACTGAACTGAGGTGGATGGGTCAACGAGAGATAAACTACGAGCTAGGCATTTGAAAACTGTGCATTTCTCCGCCAGTGATGCACTTTCACTAGCCATTTGCCCTAACATGCAAAACACGTGTTGCACTTGTGACAACGAGCATTGTCATCATTGAACCTTGTGAAGTGTAACCAGACTTGTGAGCAAATGCTCTCCACCATTGCCAGTAAAAGCTGTGTGTGTCTGTGTCTGTCTGGGGCCAGTTTATTAAGAGGTTTCGGTACCTATCCCTACAGACAATACTTTTTAGTAAGATCAATTCATTGTTTGTTTTTGTGATTTCATGATATTTATTGACAATAGGAAAAATCAAGAATATTGCCAGCCTAGTCCTTCAAACCTTGAGTGATGACATTAATATATGTGCTATAGCTCTGCATAATTGAGCCACTGAATCTAAAAACTGATATTTAACTTGAAGACCTTGTATGCAATTCTTTTAATTTCTTAGCTCATGCTTACAAAGTTTGACTTTCTGTATGTGTCTACACCAAGGTTTTGCAAATGTCTTTGTGTCTAATGACCAGTTGTTACAGTATCATCTTTGTAATAAACAGACTGGTTGCATTTCAGGAAAAAGACACTTTAGTTTACCCATTCAGTGTTTCTGCTCCTTATATGTACTGTATGTGTCAATGAAAAAGTAATCAAATGTGACACTCTGAAGTCTTTGTCTTCAACAGTCTCTCTCTCTGTCTTCATATCTGTCTTTGTCCAGAGTTGGACAACCAAGAGGCCAGAGTGACAGAGATCCATGCCCTGGTGCACCGGCTGCCTGAGAAGAACAGACAGATGCTGGAGCTGCTTATAAAGCACCTGGCAACGTAGGTGGAGATGTCACGCACATGGGCAACTGTAGTCATTCATTATGCTGTATCAAACATTGTGCACTTAAAAAAAACAGCACAGTATTTAAATTTAGCAGGTTCTATGTAATGCATAGGGAACTCTCTCCTCTCCTTTTCTCTCATGCCCTCTCCTCTTTCTCCATCCACATTGCTGTTATACTCCTCATCTTTGTTGTTGTCGTCGTCGTCCATCATCGGGGAGGATTAGGGCTCTGTATAATAATTATAATGTAATAATAATAATGTATACTTTTTTAATCCCGCAAGGGGAAATTACAATGTTTTCACTCTGTTGTTACTACACACAGGCCTGAATTACACACACATGCTTAGTACCTATACATGCACTAATGGAGAGAAGTCAGAGTGAGGGAGCTGCCCATGGAAAGGCGCCCCGAGCAGTTGGGGGTTCGGTGCCTTGCTCAAGAGCACCTTGGCAGTGCCCAGGAGGTGAACTGGCACCTCTCCAGCTAGCTATACTTGTCCGTATGGGGACTTGAACCAGTAACCCTCCGGTTCCTAACCCAACTCCCTACTGCCACCCCAATCTCTCTCTCTCTTGACTGCATGCATCAAGGCAGTGTGTTCTGAAAAATAGAAACCCATTCAGGCCAAATCTATTTCCCGACTTATCCTTTGAAGGGAAAGAAGGGTTAATGGTTAGGTGCAGGTCTTAATGGGATTTAAATGACTATATTTCAATCAAGCAGGTCCTAACTTCACACCGGAATAAAGTCATTGGTGCTGTAAACTATTTTATTGTATATGTAACACAAACCAACAAAAACGTTTCCAACTAATTGAGCCCAGTTTTAACCTAGATGTCCTTTGACCTGTAATTCACAAAATCAGTGCTTATTGGTAGATAATAATATGCTACTCACCCCTGATTAGAAATAAGTGTTTTTCTCAAGGACATTTCAGCAGCACAACTGCTGATGAGCACTCCAGATGATTAAGTTCAACAATTAGTCACAAGACTCCTGCAAAGATCTCCTATGTTTGTATAAAGGCCATCCCCTGACAATTGCCTCTTTTTCTCCCAGGACTTCCACTCCCACCTTTGCCTCTACATTTTGGATTGTTTTATACTGTACATAAGCAACAATATACTGTATAGACAAGAACATTTGTGAATCAAACAGGTTGTCTGTCTGTGGATTACACAGCCCATAAGCTAAAAAGCAGGGCATGGCACAGTTGGCTTATGTGCAATTATTCCTCTAATGCAGCTGACTGGCATTGTGTTTTTACTCAAAACCCCCATCTAAGCCCTCTGGCTTTGTGGGGCTTTTCTTCAACAGCAGCAGCATGATATAATGTGCGACAAATTGGACATCAGCCATGTGTATACAACGTGTAGGCGAGCGTGAAATCAGGTAATCTGAAGACATGCACATTTTTACCTGGGCTTAGTGCATTACACCTACCGGCTGTCATCTATGTCATCATCTACTCAACTACGGGTTGAATGACTGGATCACAATAAACACACATTAGCTCTCTGTCTACTAAACTGAACCAACAACAATAAATCCTACCTAAGTTAGAATGTTCGGTTTGTGTTGAAACTGCATTGCTTTATACAGAGAGGTGTTCTGTTATTTAGCATGTACTAGTTGATATGAATGGGACACACTAACTCTCTGTCTACCCCCCCCCCCTTAACAGTGTGGCTAATCACCACCAGCAGAACCTGATGACCATCGCCAATCTGGGTGTGGTCTTCGGTCCAACTCTGCTCCGCCCACAGGAGGAGACAGTGGCAGCCATCATGGACATCAAGTTCCAGAACATTGTAGTAGAGATCCTTATAGAGCACCATGAGAAGGTAAGAGGGAATAGGAGTGTCTACGTATACAAATGAGTAACATAAGCAACAGAGTTTGGTGACGTGGTTGAGGATTAAATTAAAACCTTGGCTTTGTCAAGGCGATTGGTTTATGCATTTAAACAATGAATGCACCTAACTATTTATATCTGAAATAGCACATGCTACAAACACATGATCAGCCAGTGAAGGAAACAAACGATCAGACACACACACAAACCTTTGTAGGTTTTATGTGATCCTGCTTTTATTGTGCTTTTCTGCAACCAAAACAACAAATCCAGTGTGTTGAAATGGGTTCTCCAGCACTCCAATCTGTTTTTTCCTCAATTTTCCTTCTTGAGTGGAGTTTAGGGTGTGGAGCTGGCTAAAAAGTTGAAAAAAAAGGCAATGACAGATGAATGGATGGTAAAATGATTACATTTGACTTAGGCTGAAATAACAGACTAACACACAGATCCACATTACTAGAAAAAAAACATAGATACATAATTGACAAAGAGCAAAACAACTTGAAACAGTGCAGTATATTTTTATCACAGCATGGGATGTTCTGCATCTTGCATAATTGTGCTTCAGGGATTAGAAATAAATGTCACCAATGTTACTGCATATGTCATTATTCCCACTTAAAAGAAGTTGTATACACAGCAGCAAGCAGCTTTGTCGCTATGTTAAACGGAGTCTAAGCTGCAAAGGTTGAAATTTAGTGGTATGAATCCAGGAATATATATATACAGTCAGGTCCATAAATATTGGGACATCGACACAATTCTAATCTTTTTGGCTCTATACACCACCACAATGGAGTTGAAATGAAACGAACAAGATGTGCTTTAACTGCAGACTTTCAGCTTTAATTTGAGGGTATTTACATCCAAATCAGGTGAACGGTGTAGGAATTACAACAGTTTGTATATGTGCCTCCCACTTTTTAAGGGACCAAAAGTAATGGGACAGATTAACAATCATAAATCAAACTTTCACTTTTTAATACTTGGTTGCAAATCATTTGCATTCAATTACAGCCTGAAGTCTGGAACGCATAGACATCACCAGACGCTGGGTTTCATCCCTGGTGATGCTCTGCCAGGCCTCTACTGCAACTGTCTTCAGTTCCTGCTTGTTCTTGGGGCATTTTCCCTTCAGTTTTGTCTTCAGCAAGTGAAATGCATGCTCAATCGGATTCAGGTCAGGTGATTGACTTGGCCATTGCATAACATTCCACTTCTTTCCCTTAAAAAAACTCTTTGGTTGCTTTCGCAGTATGCTTCGGGTCATTGTCCATCTGCACTGTGAAGCGCCGTCCAATGAGTTCTGAAGCATTTGGCTGAATATGAGCAGATAATATTGCTCGAAACACTTCAGAATTCATCCTGCTGCTTTTGTCAGCAGTCACATCATCAATAAATACAAGAGAACCAGTTCCATTGGCAGCCATACATGCCCACGCCATGACACTACCACCACCATACTTCACTGATGAGGTGGTATGCTTTGGATCATGAGCAGTTCCTTTCCTTCTCCATACTCTTCTCTTCCCATCACTCTGGTACAAGTTGATCTTTGTCTCATCTGTCCATAGGATGTTGTTCCAGAAATGTGAAGGCTTTTTTTAGATGTTGTTTGGCAAACTCTAATCTGGCCTTCCTGTTTTTGAGGCTCACCAATGGTTTACATCTTGTAGTGAACCCTCTGTATTCACTCTGGTGAAGTCTTCTCTTGATTGTTGACTTTGACACACATACACCTACCTCCTGGAGAGTGTTCTTGATCTGGCCAACTGTTGTGAAGGGTGTTTTCTTCACCAGGGAAAGTATTCTTCGGTCATCCACCACAGTTGTTTTCCGTGGTCTTCCGGGTCTTTTTGGTGTTGCTGAGCTCACCGGTGCGTTCTTTCTTTTTAAGAATGTTCCAAACAGTTGATTTGGCCACACCTAATGTTTTTGCTATCTCTCTGATGGGTTTTGTTTAGATTTTTTCAGCCTAATGATGGCTTGCTTCACTGATAGTGACAGCTCTTTGGATCTCATATTGAGAGTTGACAGTAACAGATTCCAAATGTAAATAGCACACTTGAAATGAACTCTGGACCTTTTATCTGCTCCTTGTAAATGGGATAATGACGGAATAACACACACCTGGCCATGGAACAGCTGAGCAGCCAATTGTCCCATTACTTTTGGTCCCTTAAAAAGTGGGAGGCACATATACAAACTGTTGTAATTCCTACACCGTTCACCTGATTTGGATGTAAATACCATCAAATTAAAGCTGAAAGTCTGCAGTTAAAGCACATCTTGATGATTGATGATGTGACTGCTGACAAAAGCAGCAGGATGAATTCTGAAGTGTTTCGGGCAATATTATCTGCTCATATTCAGCCAATGCTTCAGAACTCATTGGACGGCGCTTCACAGTGCAGATGGACAATGACCCGAAGCATACTGCGAAAGCAACCAAAGAGTTTTTTTAAGGGAAAGAAGTGGAATGTTATGCAATGGCCAAGTCAATCACCTGACCTGAATCCGATTGAGCATGCATTTCACTTGCTGAAGACAAAACTGAAGGGAAAATGCCCCCAAGAACAAGCAGGAACTGAAGACAGTTGCAGTAGAGGCCTGGCAGAGCATCACCAGGGGATGAAACTCAGCGTCTGGTGATGTCTATGCTCCAGACTTCAGGCTGTAATTGAATACAAATGATTTGCAACCAAGTATTAAAAAGTGAAAGTTTGATTTATGATTGTTAATCTGTCCCATTACTTTTGGTCCCTTAAAAGTGGGAGGCACATATACAAACTGTTGTAATTCTACACCGTTCACCTGATTTGGATGTAAATACCCTCAAATTAAAGCTGAAAGTCTGCAGTTAAAGCACATCTTGTTCGTTTCATTTCAACTCCATTGTGGTGGTGTATAGAGCCAAAAAGATTAGAATTGTGTCGATGTCCCAATATTTATGGACCTGACTGTATATATATATATATTGTATCAGCTCACATGTTAGACCAACTCTCATTTCAACAGAGAGCATGATGGTAAGAATTAACTAGGCATAAAGTGAGTCGTAGGATCACTGGTAATTCAGCAGAACTTTGTATTGTGTCTTGTTGATTTTTTACTGTTACTGTTTAGTGTTGTATCAATTCACCATCCATCGTCATTCGCTTATGCGGGGTCGGGTCCGTGGGGCAGCAGCTCCAGCAGGGGACCCCAAACTTCCCTTTCAGGAGCTACATTAGCCAGCTCTGACTGAGGGATCCAGAGACGTTCCCAGGCCAGGGTGGATATATAATCCCTCCACCTAGTCCTGGGTCTTCCCCGAGGCCTCCTCCCAGCTGGACGTGCCTGGAAGACCTCCCTACGGAGGCGCCCAGGCGACATCGTTACCAGATGCCCACACCACCTTAGCTGGCTCCTTTCAACGCAAAGGAGCAACAGCTCTACTCCGAGTTGACTTCTCACCCTATCTCTACCCTCTCAGCCTCTACACAGGCTGTGTATCAAATCACAATCTTGCATATTGTTGCATGGGTGTACATGTGCTTTTTTTCTTTTTGTGATCACTGTTTCTACCTTAAATGCATTAATATAAGCCACATTTTCCTGCAGTTGCATATGAGCCCAATCCTTGCTTGACGGCAACAGCAAGAACATGCTGTACACATGATGTTTAATGGAGTAAAACGTATATATTGTTTCTTTGGTTATACTCACACACACAACAGACTGTCTGTCTTGTTTGTGCAGATATTCAGGGATGTGCCGATTTCTGTAGGCGGTCCGACCAACATGCAGCTCAACCTGTCCAGGAGGACAAGCACCGAGAGCAAAGCCCCATCCTGCAGCGAGAGGCCGCTCACACTCTTCCACACACCAACACATTCCCAGAAAGGTGAGCTGAACCACCTAAGTTACCTGATAAAAAGAATCAAATGTATTGATTGTTTTCCTTCCGTAATTTGTTTTTTCCATTTGCTCACACCTGCTATGTTTTGCTATATGGTAAGGTGCTTAGAGAGAAAAAGACCTATAACCACCACTTTTTGTTTAAAAATCTTTAACAATAAGCTGTCAGTGGTCAGTATTGCAGACTGCAGAGAGGATTATTGGGACTAAGCTTCCTTCCATGGACACAATATACACACAGCAATGCCGGAAAAGAGAGAGCATCATTAGACTCACTCCACCCAGCTCACTCTCTGCTCAGACAAAAAACACTGCACATACAGACTCCGACACAGCAGAGCAGACAGTATCACTACACATAAAACACGGTTCTGTAACAGTTTTTTCCCTGCCACAGTCAGACTGATGGCAAAAACAAAATAAAACACTGAACAATTCACTGTGATTAAATGTGCAATAATCCTCCAGAGTTTTTGCGCTCTTTTGTATAATATCTAAGTTATCTTATTTAAATTTATTTATCTTGTATAAACTATTTATTTTATTTTAGTCGTGTGCTTTTCTTTGCCCTTAAAGCAACACCAAACATTTTTTTTTACCTTAAAATAATGTTTCCAAAATCGTTTCAGTGGTTCATCAACCCGTAACTTATGCCCGGCACTCCTGCATTCGTTTTGCGACCCTCTATCGGCTATAACCGCACTATGCAAGTTTGCCAGATTGGGTAGCTGATCTGTAGTTCGAGTGAGACATAGGACAGCAGTAATGGACAATTCCGCTTCCAACCTGTAGGGGGACCGAAGAGAAAAAGTGCTTTAGTTTTGCTTTAACTCAAAGAGCCTGCACAAGAATTCCTATTTGCCTGGACTTTTTGTGTATGCACAAATAGTTTTTTCTTGCCACCTTTGCACTAAATGTTTGCTCTTGGGGGAATTATTGGAATTGTTGGGTCTTTGTAAATTATAGAGTGTGGAATCTGTAAAGTGTCTTGAGAATACATTAATCCATTGTTATGATTTGATACTATAAATAAAATTGAATTGAATTGAAAAGTGGCTTTTTTGCCTGAAGAATCCAAAGAGCCTGTAAATCTTTCACTATTCTTGTAGGTGAAAAGAAGAACAGTGTTGTCAACACCACAATCGCTGAGCTGCAGCAGCCGGTTTCCTCCTCTACCAACTGTAACAGCAGCAGCAGTAGCAGCAGCGGCGGTAGCCAAGGTCGAACCCCGAGACACAGCCTGACCAGCAACGATGGAGAGCAGGACACCCGGCAGATCCGGCCCAGCTCACTGTAAGTGATTATGAATCTGGAGATACTGTAGGCCCTATTTTTTGGACCCATTTGTTTATACAGAGACATACATGCAAACATGAACTTTAAATACAATCACAAACGCAACACATTGGTTCAAGAACGTACACACGCACTTTTTTTCATGCTCACAGAAAGAGTACATGAGCACATACACACACGTTAGCACACATAGGTGCATATGTGGCAGCTAAGAGCTTAGAGAAGCAGTCTCGTGACTGGTAGGTTGTCGGTTTAAATCCCTAAAGTGTCTGGAAAACCTTTGCAGAAAGGAGCCAAACTCCATATACACCAACAATAGAAAACTGTGTCTAATTCCCCTAAATGAGGAACATTTGAAATAAAAACCCCAAATACACATCAATCACATTCACATTCACATGCACACATACATGTATCATGTAGCAGGTACAAAATCTATTTGAATACGTTTTGAATACAATCCTGTACCTGGCATGTATGTCTTGGATTTATTTTACACAGTTAGCCCACTTTTCAAGCTGTCTCGGTGTCTGGCCAGCAGTTTTATATTTACACGACTGAAACCAAAGACCAACTTAAACAAAAATATTTTCACAGGTCTGAACAACCATCTCCACCATATAGACACTGGACACACCCATGCTGAGGTTATTAACAGGGGTAAACACACGCCTGCACATGGAATTCACAGCGACATGAGGCTGAGCACGCACACGCATACAGTACAGGCCGCCATTGTGGGATTGCCTGTCCCATCCAATCATGTTGTTTCTACAAGCCACTTTGGCGTTGACATACACTTTGTTAGATCAAGAGAAGATACACACTACCAATCATCTCATTTACTGACTTAAGAGTGACAGACCTTTGAGTACAGCCTGTTACCAAAACAACTACTTTTATCCCTCTGTCTCCTCGCTGCCACCTCCACTTCCCCTCCTTTACTCTCTCACTCTTCTTCATGTTTATTCTTTTAAACCTCTTACTTGTAGATAGTTAATTAATTACATCCAGCTTTTGTTTATGTACTTACCACTAGATGTGATGTGTGTGACACTGTTATGTATTGCTCTGTGTCTGTTCAGTAATGGGATCCCCCTCTGGAAATTTGCTCTGTCACTGATGAGGACATAAGGTCCTAATCTGACTGACGTGATCAATAAAAGCAACTTGTTTGAACATCCACCACACTGGTAGCAATCAATTCAAGTCATTCACTTAGTGAAAGTAGACATATGTTGTATGTGGAGTTCTTTTTTCTTTTTACAGTGTTAGCAACTGTGAAAACCCAGCCTGATACCTTTTTTATTGAATGAATGAATTAATTTTATACTTGCATATTGCTCTACTTTCGCTTTTAATATTTGAACACCATAGAATGTACATTGAGTACATTAAAAATGCGGTAAACAATTGCATTACAGTAGTCCTGATTCTCTTGTATATGGTATTGTTCCCTTGGGAAAACTTGTTTTAGGCTTTATTGTGCTGTAGATCAGCCCGAATTACAAAAAACACAAACAAGTTATGCAGTAGTAGTACTGAATGAACAATAGTATGGAGTACAATGACCTTAGTCCTTAAATAGTGGGATTTGGAAGCACTGAAAAACCATATTATCATAAATTTGCTTCTGAATGCTACGGACAAGATCTCAAAATGAAGAACCACAGACCACACCTGTCCATGTACTACCAGCTAAAATTAAAAAGATAAAAGTTTTTTTTCTGTATTGCAGCTGCTGGAAATGTTCATATAAACCCATTTACAAGCAGCTTCATCCTCTACATAATACAAAAATGCTACATAAGTTGAAAAGTTATGGTCCTTTCAAAATTTCATGGAGAAAAAGGACACACTTTCAAAGCCAGGTAAAATTGTAATCCAGTTAAGTATTTCCTTTTGTTATATTAATTAGTTAGCAGTGACATGTACTGTATACGCATTTTTGGCATTTCTTGAACCAAGGCCAGGTGTTATGCAAAGATAAAAGAGATATGTCATCTGCTTGTTGGTGATATCAGGAGGTAAGAAAGCCCAAGGGCCTGAAAGAGATATTCAAGAGCATGGAGAGCAAATGAGCCACATTAAAGAGGCATTTAAAGACTGAAGTGAACAACCTGTTGGTCATTACAGGGCATCTAATCATGCATGCTAAGTGTGAACAGACACACAGCAGAGGATTTTATTTTAGATTTAAAGATACATCATTATCAACTTTTTATTTCAAACTCAGTCCATTCAGAAGACAAAGACATGAAATTCAACATACATTAAAAAGAGAAACCTATACAAAGAAATAAAAACAGAAGAAACAACAAAACTACATTTCTATAGAAGACACTTATACCAGTGTTTCCATAGTGATGATTGGTATCGTATGGCACTAAACCTAGGATTTACTAACAGCAGAACAATGCTGTTCTGGGAGACGTTCAGGCGACAAATGAATTTGTAGATAAGATTCCTCAGTAATGCCTGGAAGGTGCTGACTCCTGCATTACAAAACAGGTCACTTGCACTAGAGCACCTGAATTTGTTGAGCAGTATCCTCATACAGTCATTATAGGCAACCTTGAGCTTCTGCATGCTTGCCTTTTTAAACTTAGTCCATAAGGGAGCAGTATACAAAGGAGTGCAATACACTTTAAACAAGCTAATTTTGACATCATCCGTGTGGAATTTTCTTACCAACATGTTAGCTTGGGCGTATAATATGCGACGCTACCTGTATATATCCTCATCATCAGATAACTGATCTGTAATGTAGTGACCCAGATAACAGTAGGGCTGTTGAGGGATTTTCTGCCTCTCAACAACCAATCACAATAAAAACACCATACATTAAGGGGGGAGAAAGTGTGTTTCAGTGAAGTCAATAAGTACAGTAGAAATAAGCCATGCTCGCATATAGATAAATATATTTTTCATTACTCATTCTTTGCTGATACTTTAGGTAATGATGACAAAATCAGCATGAAAGGTGTATATTTGCATCAAAATAACGGACAATATGTCAAACTTTAGAACTGCTACTCTACCTTAGTACATTTGTGGAGAAAAAATGCATAACATTTCAGCATTAGATTTTGCCTCTGCAAGGACACAAAAATAGAAAATTAGAAGAGAATCGTTCCAACAGATGTTTTGTTTGTGCACAATGGCCGTGTTGTTCTTGAAAGCTGTAACTTGAATGCAGTATGGAGGAGAGGATCAGTTTGTATTTTATTGATTTAGATGGTATGTGGTTTTAATTTCTGCAAATGTATACGCATATGTAACCCTCTTATTTACCCTTCAAATCTAGCAAACATGAAGAAGATGGGTTAGTGGGGATAAAAGAAGCTCTGTCTGGGCCTTTTGTGAAGCTCTATCTGATTTAAATTGACTCAAAGTCAGGAGGCGATGTAGACCTGCTAGTCACAGATTATGGGATTATTATTTATTATGCTCACACACACAAACACTCACCATAACAGATACGAAAAAAACTTTTTTTTTTCAGCTGTGAAAATGAGAGGAGAATTATCACATACCACCCATTAATAGTCATAATAAGTGGCCTAGTGCACAGTGCAGTTTTCTAAAGATATTCTGATGAGGATATAGAGCCCAAACATCAGTTGGGATGGACGTTTAACTTCAAGTTGAGGCAAACTAAGCCACAAATGTCAGCTCTTTTCAGATCATTTAGATCACTAGTGCAGTGCCCGTTGAAAATGTGCCTGTTTGGAACAGCCGATTGCTTGGCCTGTGGTATTGCTGCTTGTAGAATTAATCTAAACCAAATTGTAGCCTAACCCAAAATTACTTACAGAAGGACCCCAAACCACTTCAAATGCAACTCCCCTGTATACCCTACTACTAACTAACTTACTGATTTACCTGACAGAGAACGTTGCAGATTCAGAATGTAATCACAAAATATCACAATGAAAATGTGGAGTAATCAGACATTAGCCTCATGGACTCATGGCAGTGCGCTACCCACCTGGCCCGTTATGAGAGCAAAACAGCACATATCTGCGTTAATCACCACCAGAACCGGACTGTTTGTGTGTGTGCAGAGAGAGAGAGAGAGAGAGAGAGAGAGGTCTCGTGTCTATGAGCACTAAACAGCACATATATGCGTTAATCACCACCAGAACCGGACTGTGTGTGTGTGCGCAGAGAGAGAGAGAGACACAGACGGTGTTGTCTCGTGTAGTATGAGCAACTCATGAGTTAATTTAAAGACTCGGGTGAAAGATCCGAGTGAGTCACGACTCAAACAGGTTTAGTGCTTTAGTCAGTGTGCATGCAGTGTGAGAGGGGGAGTGACCAGCGGCTAGAGCGGCAAAAGCCATGCTTCTTTTACCGATATATATTTAACGATATCTTTTGAATTTCTAATCCAAACAACATCAAACTTGGCACTGCACTTACTCGTGCGTCAAGTTTGAAATCCATCAGACTAACGGTTCTAGAGATATGCGCATAACACCCACACACACAGACACACACTGACAGACAGACGTTCCTGCAATTTATAGATTAGAAACTAAACATCAGTTCTCATTATGTCTCTTAGAAAGTTGTATTGTGTTATAATTAAATCAATTATTCAGTGAAAACTCACATCAGCTCAAGCAGTGACATTTAATTTGTAAAGTGAGAGTGATTTTGGAAGTTGATGATTATCTGAAGTAATACCTGATAGGGAGAGTAATTGAAATGTTAAAAAAGGAGATGGGTAGTTTAGTTGTTTTTGGAGCTTCTTTCATACTGGGAACTAAACGTCATGATATCTTAGTCTCTACTGCTTCGATTTTGACTTTTCTCTTTTAATTGTGTATCTTTCAAGTCCCCCAATGTACTGTAATGGAAGTGCAAATACTAAATTGCTGGAGTATCATTTTTAAACCCCTGCAATAAAACCTGTTTTATATGCAAACGTAATGACCAATAGTTCTCATTTGAACAAGTAGCTAAACAATTACCAGGATCTGATTTATTAAAGCATTATGTACAGCATAAAATCAGTCAGTCTGGGGTTCTTGATCCCAGCACAGACCATATTTTCTCAATCTCCCAGAGCCAGACATCATGGATTTCCAAGAAAAACCAGTCTGCACCCTTATCACAGACAAGAGAGAGGTACAAAGGACAGAGGTTAACAACTGGGCCTTCAAAAGCCCCATATTCCCCTAAGGCGGAGGTTATTTTCATTCATTTAGTTTTGCCACCTAAAAAACGTAGTCAGTACTTGACATGTTCTTTAACTATAGTTTGTTTTCGAGTGGGAAAGCACGTCTCAACTCACGCCTTTTAAAATACCACTTTTAAGTTCTCTCACATGCAAATCACATCCCCATGACTCTTTCTAGTAATGCAGCAAAAAACGTAATAAAAAAAGAAAAACTAAAAAACAAAGTCCAATTGGCAAATAAGGCTACTACGCTAATGTAGGACCCAGTGAGCACAAGTTTACTGACCCCTGAGTCTGTAACACACTATTAATATGATTAATACTATGATTATGATTATGACTCCTGTCCTCATGGACTTGACCTCTGACCTGATGTGCTAAGGTAAAAGTGTAAATGGCAAAATGTCTCCTTGTGTTCCTTGGGGAAGGTCAGTGAATATTTATTTATTCCTCCTGTCTGTTTGGTATTTGAGAGGAAAGACAAAAAAAGTAAAGAGCAAGTGTTAGAGAGAGATTAGAGCAGTGGTTCCCCGACTTTTTCTGCTGGGCCCCCCATTTTGTAGATACAAATATTTTCCCCCAGTTTGGGAACCACTGAATAAGAATAAAAGAGAGAGAAAGAGAATTGTGAAATTGAATTATCCCCACACACCTTCCTTTCTCTGACATGCACTGTTCTCAGGCCTTCTTTAGCGTTTTCCCCTCCAGTAATGCAATATTAAGCCTTGAATAACTGTTAATAACTGTTAACTAAGGTGTCTATTATATAATTAGTTAATGCAGTAATATGCCTTGACTAACTGCTAATAACAGTTAACTAATTTGTCTATTTTACCATTAGTTAATGCAGTAATAAGCCTTAGAAAATATAGACACCTTAGTTAACTGTTAACAGTTAGTCAAGGCTTATTACTGCATTAACTAATGGTAAAATAGATGCCTTAGTTAACTTTTAAAAACAGTTAGTCAAGGCTTATTACTGCATTAACTAATGGAAAAATAGACACCTTAGTTAACTGTAATTAACAATTAGTTAAGGCATTAACTAATGGTAAATAATGCATCAATTAATACCTTAGTTAACATGAACAAACATGAACATTGTTTATAAATGTTTATTTAACTGTAATTAGTGGTTAATTCATGATAATTAATGCATTAAGTAATGCTAATTAATCTACCCTTATTGTAAGGCTTACCACAATCTTTTAAATCAAATATATTGGATGTCAGTTGGAAATCATCCCTCCTCAACTCTTTCAACAGCTCTGCTGGATAGCGGAAGAGAAGAAGAATGGGTTAGAGTGAGATAGGACAGAAAGAAATTGAAAAAGAGGAAGCAAATGAGAGAGAGCATATTGATAGACAAGCAGTGAGTGACTAATGGAAAGAGAAAATGGATTGTTGAAACACTCACTCAAACTGAAAATAAAGAAAATATACGAACATAACTACACCTTTTTACTGTTTTTATTTTCTTTAAATCAACATCAATAAATACAAAGCAAAATTCCATTAAAATGAAACACAAGAAAGTAAATGAATCCAGTACTGTATAGTGAAAAACAGGTTATACCTACAAGCAAAAGCTACATTGTTAAAATGTCTTGAATATGCTTGATTGTGCTGGTTTATTGGGTCCTATTTATACTAAACAGCTTGTATCATCCTGTTAGTTATTTGTTATCATGTTCCAGTATTGTGATCTGTCAAGGGCCCAAAAAACAACAGGTCAGTTTCCAAGTGTATCGCTAAATTAAAAGGATTTCACTTCCTGTTCTGTTTCCAATCCGTTTTTGATATCAGTCAGAGCTCCATCTGTATAACACTCAGTTGAAAACATTCAGATTGTTGAGAATTTCAAACTATAAGATTCATTTTACAATGTCATTTTATAATGTTGATAGTCTTTCCAAGATTCACAAAATGCTGTCAGCACAAGCATCCATCATCCGTGGAAAGCTCCAAAACACTGAGTGGACAAGTTGTTTTGACAATTAAGGTCAAGAATGAACTTTCCACCTCAAATCCATCACTCTGTCTATGTGATTCCACTGCAGAGTTATAGCCAATGTTATATGCTGGAGTGCATTGTTAGCATCAGCAGATGGACTCCTTACAGCATGTACGTTTACCTCTTCTCTTTGTGTTATTGAATGAGTCACAATATTAACGTCGATTATTGAAGTGGATTCAAGTGATTATTTGTTCCCAAAGAAAGACAGACTATGATTATCCCAAATCTAGCCTTAGGATTTAGCAGCGCCACCATGGCAACCACAGTTCACGTCATCAAAAAAGGCAAAGTATGCTATAAAAAAAACGCCCTGCTGTGAATGCGTGGATGTTACTCAATGTGCAGAGTGCTAGATAGGAGAACAAAGCACTAATACCCTGGCTCACCTGTAAAACTATATATAGGGAGGGAACTGTCTAACAACGGCAGGATAATTGAGTAACATTCTGCCTTTGCTCCCAAGTACTTCAGTTTTTTCAAATGATATACCAAATGATATATGCTCCAATCAATATTTTTATGTTAACAATGGATGAAATGACTAGGTATAATTTGAAAGGAGTCGAACCTACTGTCACCTGACTCTGCAGTTCCCCTTCAGCTTGTTTTGGCAGACAGACAAACTTAGCGACTAGCTGGTGAACATAGTGGAGCATTTATTTGCTAGCGAGACAGATGTTTTTCTCAGGAGTTGGTGGAGATCGAACCAGAGCTGAAAGAACAGTGACTGGACTCCCATTCACCAGGTGGCCTGAAACATGATTCCAAATAATTGCTAATCTGCTGGATATGTAAATGAGCAACTGTTTGCAAGCGCATAAAGTGGGAATATGCTAATGTTGTAATGTTGTGTTTAACTTGGTTAAAGAAGTGCCCAAAAAATCAATTTCTACTTCACTCTTAAGTCTCCCCAACTGTCACCATTTGTTTTTTGGAATTTAGAAAGAAAAACATTCTGCGTTTTCACAATAATACATTTTCTATCTGCTAATTCGGACACTTCATTAAAACTGTATGCTGAAATATTCAAACCATCAACATGTTCTTCTTGGATTCACTATTAAATCAAACAGAAATATACATGTATTTTCCATCATGATGTACTAAAAACTAAATTTGACATGTTTTTTAGTTTTAGTTTAATTTTATTTCTGTGTCATGCCAAACATTTGGCCCATCCCACATGGGATTACAAGACACCACAGACTTATTTAGCAAACGTCTTCCAGTCGCATATACAAATCATTCAGAGAAATACATGAATACAAGTATATATACATACTGTATATACACACATATACATACATATAAACACATATACTGTACATACACACAGCGCGCACACACACACACAGCGCGCACACATATATATATATATATATATACACACACAAACAACAAATCCTCATCTAAGGATCATCTCGGTAAAGAGCTTTTTTCCTCTTCTCTCAGGCTTTCTCAAGATAGCTGGCTAATTTATGTTTCACACAAGGGCCATCTCAATCTTTGAGCATCAACCATATTTACCAAATCAATATCTGCTTTTATCTTACTAAACAAAGAGTCACGCTGTTCACAATGAAAAGGAGAAGAAAAAAGAAAACAAAATCGAACTCATTTTCTATCATTCAAACAACACATGGGACATATCCGTTTTTCCTCTTCTACATTAACATATCGTCCTGTTTCAATAGTCAAAGGTAAAACACCAGCTCTCAACTGAGCACTTAGAGATCTTTGCCTTTTAGACAAATTATATACAACATAATTCTCTGTGCCATATTCGGGTTTTATCCTCATAAAAATACGTAATTTCGGCTTAGCCCATATATCGTCGGCCCACTGAATTAATAATAAAGATTAGTTTGAAACTCTAACCACGTGGCTCTAGCAATGTTCAAGGCAACACAATTCATAATTAGCAGTAGCACTTTTTACTTACACTCGTGGCTTCTGGAGGCATCAGCTCTTGGAGAGGGTTTTTGTTCCACACTTTCACTAGCATAAACCCCGGCGTGAATACAACTGAACGTCGGCACTATTTACTTCAATAGCACCATTTAGCTCAATTTTGGCAAAAAAATGTTTGTGATTATTGGGGCACTCGGAGTGCTCGGAGTGTATTTCAAACTCAATAGACTGGTCAGGTAGGAACCCCATTGATTTCACATCTTAGATCCTGTTGGTGAACAAATCAGGAGAAAAAGGCTTAAGAAGTGGTTTTAAAGCCTACAATGGAGGCAATTTGTTTTGCCTTTATGTAATATGATTGACTTTGTGCTTTCTCCCTTCATTACGCTGCCTCGCAGTTTCCTCACTCCAATCTTCAACAAGCCTCTCTGTCTGTCTTTCACTTTCTCTCACTCTATCATTCATCCTTAAGGGCAGCCGGTGATGGATAGCAGCCTATGTGTCATTTCTGAAAGACTGTGTGTGTGTGTGTGTGTGCATTTTGTCTTTTACCATGCTAGTCCTGTCAATTTGATGATACATGTGTGTCCTCACTGTCTACCGACTGTAAAAAGCAGCAATTAGTTAATGTATTGAGTAGGTACCAGATGCATGTTGGGACCAATTGTATCCATGGTGAAGTCAGCGAAATCTTTCATTTGTCTTGACTCTGGAAGCTCACCAGAATGTACAGTTTTTCTTCATCCTGGTTATTGGCCTTTATATGAGGTTATTATTTTGGTCAGGGCAGGAGCACATTAAGTGACTCACGTTACCCATCAAGAGTTATTAAGGAGTAAGTTTCTCCTTGCAGCTAAATTATTTGGGTTTTATTTTACCTTTTTTTTGCCAATCCAGCTGTGAGGTCTTTTCAATAGACTTGTCATTTGTTCCTTTGTGTGCTGGAAAGCTAATACAGGTAGATCTCTGTGAGATGACAGTAAGAAGGGAAAACCCCTCAGTAACATAATCACTCTTGACATAATGTCTAAATTAATATCAGGTTAGTTAAAATGGCTTTCTTTTATTTTTACAAGTCCCGAAACATTTAGTACTTAAAGTTATGGCTCCTTCATTTGGATGGATTACTTCATCTTGGTTTTTATTTCATCTTGTGTTTCCAGGCTGAATCCAAAGTGTCGTGGCAGCATACCAACCAGGTAAGAAAAATGTCTTCAATTTTGGTGTCACCCTAGTCACATAATAATATATATTTTAATCGGTATATTACTGCCAATGCTATAAATTGCACTTTTTGTGTGTATGTGTCCATCAGCCCAATGTCTCCTAGCCCCACCTCACCACGTTCTCCCTCCTGGCCGATGTTCTCAGCCCCATCAAGTCCGCAGCCGACATCCTCTGCCTCCAGTGACTCCTCCCCTGTCAGGTTTGTCCACATCGTTTGTGTAATGATTTAAACATGGCTTGTTACTAATCACAGTGAAGCATTAGACAATCTTTGTCAACAGCAAAGTGTGTGACTTGTGCAAAACAGAAAAGAAAACAACTGGATATTTGTATATCTTATATACAAGCCGTTCTACTTCTTCAAGTGTTGGAGTGCCTGGTAATTTGACTTAAGCACTCAAGTACTATTCAGTAAATGATTTGAATGCTGTTAGCAATATGCTAATATGCTTTAATACACTTAGCACGTAGCTCCTCAAAAGATGATTTCTCAACTGTTGCCAGTTTACTTTGAAATCATGAAGAACAGCAAGATAATTCAAGTAAAAGCTCTTTAACCCAAAGGCTTATTAAGTGTCTTCCCTACTGCAGTGTCCTTGATCAAGACCATTCCTCCCTACAAGCTTCAAGGAGCCATCATATAGTAGGCCATGGCCTCTGATCTTTCCAATGAAAGGAGGCTATTTAGAAGGCTAAATTGCTTCTCATGGGATCAATACAGACATACAGTGCTTCAAGTTTCAAGTTTGCTGCTGCAGAAGCTGCTAGCTTCTTGCCACTGCTTTGTACCCTCAAAACCCCAGCCTTTCCTTCAACTACTCCAAATGGTTTCAATTTTCTCGATTCTGTGGCAGACCCTGATTCTATAAATGGTACAGGAACATAAAAGAAGTCTTAAATCTGTCTTAAATTTGAAATATATGCCTGTTATGTGTCCAATAAAAAGGCAAACGCAAGAACTGGAAATCCATAACAATCCAAAATGCTTCATCATTTGTGAATATAGCCATTCAGGGGGGGGGGGGGGTCAAATAACGTACAGTATGTATTGTGATTTTTTTGTGACGATTTTTAAAATCGACTCTTTTCCCTACAATCAATATTTTCTTTTTTTTTTTTTTTACCAATGGTTCACCTTAATTTTTTCTGTTTATATGGTACCGCCGACAGCGACTACATCATATCCGTTTCCAGCTAAACAGACGGACAGCAGAAAATGCAGAAAATACGTCTTCTTCTCTACAAATGAAATAAATGTCAGACTGACTGACACGTGATGTGCATTCTTTTTAGTTTTTAGAAATGTCTCATGATATATTGTCTCTAGTAGTGTATTATTCAACTTTGGTTTTTGTTAAAGAAGGAAAAGAAAATTGCAATACTCAATATAATTGAATCGCAATACATCTATAATCGCAATAAATGAAAATTGCAATACAAATCAAATCGGCACCCATGTATCGTGAAAGAATCAAATCGGGATAAAGTATATCTTCCCAGCCCTAATGACCTGTGTGTGGTTTGATGTGTCTAAATTAACCATTGTTTCAAACTGAAAGCTGTCTGTTTTTTCCCCTGAATCAGCCCAGAACATACTGTCTCACTCTCACTCTCACTCTCTGATTGTCTCCAGTATTGCAGGCAGGAAGGCTCGAGCGCTGTATGCTTGTAAGGCAGAGCATAACTCCGAGCTATCCTTCATCGCTGGGACCATCTTTGAGAATGGTGAGTCAGGCTCTGGACTTGACAACAGAAAAGAAAAAGGAAAGAATGTGGGTTGGTGTTTGAAAAAAACAATTACTACGAAATACGAAAAGTCAACCTTGGGAGTTTGGACTTCATTTAGCCGTGTTTTAGTTGACACCTTGCTGTTACTGATAGCCTAAATCCATGGGGTGTGATATCTTTTTCTGTTTATTACTGTAAGTGTCATTTTATCCAACACCTGGCTTTAAAATAAGCTTGGATGTGCGCTAGCTCTTATTGCACACTTCTCCTGAGAAAATTAGAGGCTGACGAGCAGACTGTATTAGGCAAAAACAAGTATATAAGGGCATATATATATATATATATATATATATATATATATACTGTATATTATAATATACTGTGTATATATATATATATATACTGTATATATGAAAGAAACCCTACACTCACACACACAAACAACACAGGAAAGTATTATTTGTATTTTTTTTTCTTTCATTTCCCCTCTGCATAAGAATCTCGATACAGACCCTCTCCATGCTAATTTCAGCCCCTCCAACCTTCAGCCCAAAACTATAAATCACATTTATCTCTTGCAGTTTTCTGTGGCTCAACTCTCCTAATGAAGACCAGATTTGCACACAAGGACAATAAAACGATTTAGGCAGTACAGCTTTATCAATTAAAGCTTGTGCTTAATGCTGAGAAGATCAAAGTAATGGTCTTTTCAAACTCAAGGAAGAATGAGTTAGACCTGAATATTGTTACTGATCAGGGTAAAATAGTTGAGGTAGTTTCATCTTATAAATATTTAGGATTTTTAATTGATGATCACCTTTCTTTTAAGCTTCATATACAGAACCTAGTAAAAAAAAGTTGAAATTGAAGCTAGGTTTTTTTCTTTAGGAACAAATCTTGTTTAGGCTAGTCGATTCCACATTTCTCTCTATTATTGATTATGGTGATCTGTTGTATATGAATGCCCCATCAAAGTGTCTTCAGATGTTGGATGCTGTGTATCATGGAGCTTTAAGGTTTAATTAAAATTGCAGACCCCTCACTCATCACTGTACACTTTACTCCACAATGAATTTGCCCTCTCTGTCAAATCACCGGCTTACTCACCTTTATATCTTCGTATATAAGGGCATTATAGGCAGGCTCCCATATTACATATCCCATTTTCTTTCTTTTACACAGAGTACTTATGGTTTACGGTCCCAGAACACTATTTCATTGAATGTACCTCAAGCCCGGACAGAGTTGTTCAAAAAGGCTTTCATGTTTGCTGCACCTTCTACTTGGAATGACCTACAGAAAACACTCAAACTACAGTGTCTAATTTCTTTAAATTACTTTAAAGGTTATGTTAAAACCATACAACATGAGTCCATCGACACGTGCAAATGTTTTAATTAATGGCACTTTTATTTAATTGAAATGCACTTGAGTTGTCTCTGCCTCTTTTGTGTTTGTTTTGTGATTGTAATTTTTTTTATATGTAACTAATTTGTTCTGCTATCTTGGCCAGGTCTCTCTTGAAAAATAGAGCATTTATAAATAGCATTTTATATCTCAATGAGACTAACCTGGTTAAATAATGGTTAAATAAAAAATAAATTAAAAAAAAACTTACACGGCACTTATCAGACAGACTAACAGTAGAACTTAATAGTTATCATGGTACATTGTAAAGTCCTACAGTGGTGATAAGACTACTGTAACAATACAATGTTTTAATGTGTTTATCTTGGCTGCTATACAGAATATCACCACAGATTAGATTCATACTTTGTTGCACGAACTGATTTGTTTAAATCGGGCAGAGCCATGAAAATCAAAGACAGATAAAAGCCTTGTGCATTGTCTCATGTTAGGTTTACATTTGGTATCTTTCTTTGATGTGACTCTGTGGAAACATGGTCTGTAGCATTTGTGAGTTAGATTCCCTGTGAGGACAAAATGTGGTTCTGCAGCAAACAACACAGCTAACAGGTTAGGCTCTCCCTGTCAATACACGTGCTAGAAAGAGGTTTGCTAATGTTTTAAAGACCACACCGAAATATTCACTCTGACATTCTGGTTCTGCTTCGGATCGTAATCAGTCCTACACTGACCAATCAGCACTCATTAGCAGAATGCTAGCGTGTTATGGGCAACAACGTCTCAACCTGTAAGAAATCAAAAGGACATAAGTACTCGTTCATTCAACTTTCGACCTATAATCCATGTTGGACTTGCAAAAACTACAATCAAATCTGAGATTTCTCAACGACAATCAGGCGAAAGAGACAAATTTAGCCGTCTAGCTCCAGAGTCCCATTCATTTTGCACTCGCCTGCAATCACCCCCAGTCAGTCAGGTGGAACTGCAACCAAATTCGGTGAAAATTGCAGAGCATTTAGCAGCTTAAGAGCCAGCTGTTTCCCTCAGGAGGTGTTGGAGACCAAAACAGAGTTAAAAAATTGTGAATATTGGACTTACATTTGTCAAGTGGCTAGAAACAAACGACTCCAAACTAATTGCTCGGCTAATCTAACTAATCGGCTGGATGTGTAGGCAATTGCCTATATGTTGGCCATATCAACTTTATGAGGGCGTAATAAAACCAAAGCTTTGGTTTCATACCTTCTCCCAAAATATTATACCATCATTTAGCTAGTTCTTACCCTCATCTGCAGTTGATGAAAATAGTTGAAACGGTAGGAAACAACCCTGTCTGGAGTTGACATCTCTCGTCCAGGCCAGGCTTGTGCAAAATTCAGAATTTCAGATTTGGCCTCCATTCAATTCATGATTTGGAATTTGAATTGAATTGACTCTGCCCCACAGGAAGTTGAATTGGAATTTGAATTGGAATGACAGGAAGTGGAATAAAATAAAAGACAGTCTGTCTGTTAACTTACTTGTAGATGCCTTTTGAAATTTGAACTTGATGGAGCCACAGACTGGAGCACTGCAGTGCTTGCATATGGCTCTGTGGTTTCCAGGTGTTCTTGTTGGAATTGGTTCTTCAAAATTAACTAGTACAGATGACCTTTTAGGCCTGCTATTATTTTCCATGTCGCTGTTATTACAGGTGTCAAATCTATAAACGTTTGTAATCTGAAGTTGTAAGGGACTTCTGAAACGTAAAATTCCAGTGTTGACCATCAAATTGTGTAGAAAAGAAGGTTTCTCAAATTGTTTGGCAACCATTTTAAATACTTGGTTAAAGTAAAGCATTCTGGGAAATGGAGTCATTTTCCATCATGTTCCACAAAATTACAATTACAATAAATCAAACTTAATTATTTGTTCTGTGACTAGAACTTTTAACATTCATTGCTGGTGGAAAACATTTCCTGTTAATGTAATCTGTACAAGTAGTTCAAACTAATATAATTTATAGAATATGTAATGCAATCAAATTACATATATTGTAAAGCTTCATTGTTAAACACTTCACTTAAATTATGTATATGCATTTCTTTGAATTTTTATTGAATTGCAATTCTGCTTCCTTTAATTCAAATTCAAATTGTAATTCTAGATCCTGTTTTTGACATCAATTCAAGAATTGAATTGGAATATTGGAGTCATTCTCAATTCAATTCTGAATTGTGCACAAGCCTGGTCCAGGCACATATTTTATGCTCACTTATTAGCAGCTTTTTGCTGTGTGATGTGGCTGCCAGAGATGTCCACTCAAAATATTTAGATACAAAACACTTAGATAATGAGCAACATGTGAAATTGTTGACTGCCCTGTTCTTAATTATTGGCATCTGTCTCTTAACCCTCGTTCCTCCACTCTTTCCCTCTCACACTATCTGCGTTATGTTCTTGTGTACATGTGTTCATCCACTGTGCATATTTATGGATATTTTCCATCGATCTTGAGATGTTTAAACACAATGTTTCTTTCTCTCTCTCCAGTTCATGCTTCCAGGGAGCCCGGTTGGCTGGAAGGGACTCTGGATGGGCGAACAGGATTGATACCAGAAAACTATGTCGACTTTTTATAGTCCAGGGCTGAGAAAAAGTCTTGAACTGGACAATACTGGACTTTTGAGATTTGAATGCACAAGACTGAACAGTCTCTATTAGATTGTATTATATACTGGACTGGATCATTGTTGATGAGGCCTCGCTTGTCTCTTGTCTTGACAAGACTGGGAATTGAAACTGAACCAAGCAGAACCATATGGAATGGATATCAAGCAGGGCCAGAGGAGGACCCCTTGAATTGCACTGAAAAAAAACAAGAAAAAAACAAAGATGAGTCCCACTGTGGTTCTGCTGTTATTGGATTAGTGTAGATTACTTCCCAAATCCTGGTGAATATATTGTGGTAATGAATCTGGAATGTGTGTAAAAAAAGAAAAGTGTGTGTAGGGTGGGTATAAATGATTTGATAATTCTGAGCCGTAAGGTTTTTCAGCCCTTGCTTTATTACTTTGGACTGTACTGCCATTCCTTTAGAATCGACTTTTTATCAGCCAGAAATATAAAAATCGTCCTGAGGAGATGATGGAGATGATGACAGGGAACAAGATAAAAAGCAAGTAGCCTTTAACTTTGGACTTGCTAGTTTACCTACTCACTGTGTGCTGTTTGAATGATTGCTAATCCCATTGGGGGACCGGAGCTTTTAAAGCCAATTTAAATGATTGGGTTTCGGTTGTACGTCTGTAAATGTGTTTGTGAGCACTTGCTTTGGTGGTCTGGTAATTCTCCAGTACAAGACTCAACCTGGCTAATGTTTCAGAGCTCTAGTTCAGCAGCAGGAGTGCCAGAGCAGATCAGCTCAGGATGAGGTCGTCTCCAAAACAGTTCACCAAAAGGTCAGCATTAGGTCTGTCCTTATTTATAATGGCTCTCTCTGCAGAGCCCTCACAAAAAATGTGAAAAAATTCAAACAAGCACCACAAGCAGATTTTACAATGGTTTGTAACGGTTTACAATGCAGTGTAGGAGTGACAACGGATTCCTGCTGGTTAAAACAAGCCCAGCTGTAAGGCCTCGTTCTGCTTCCCCAGCTTAGTTATTTTTTGATTGTTGGAAGTAATTGGATCCAGTATCGTGTATAGTGTTGAGTCATGTTAGAACCATTTCAGGATGTTGTATTTTTCACATTGCAGGGCACCTGTGTACTAAACCATTAATGTTGTTTTTCAACCTCATTTCAGAAATACATTTAGTTTGATTGATCATATGTATTATCTATTTCTAGTTTTAACCAGCATGCAGATTCAATCATTGAGCAAACAGTCATTTCAAAGTCAAAATATGCATTAGATAAGTGATGACTCAACATAAAGGTCTTTTTCTGTTATGTAGAATCACAAAGACGATGCTAATAATGTAATTATCTGAGGACGGACATTTGGAACCAGAGTTTGAGCCAGTCATTTACAAGTTAATGAAAATGCAGATGTATTTTTTAGAGAATCTCAGTCATTTGAAATCATTATTTTTCAGAATTGCTGAGTTTTGTACTGTATATGCTAAGCTGGTCTGCTTTGGGAATCGCATTTCATGAATCGAAGCTGAACTTTTTCTTTGAACCACTTAGTGAACATCTGTATTGAAGGTTTTTGTTTTAGTTTCTGTTAGGACAAAATATTGAAAGACCATTTTAGCATTTTAACATAAAAATCAAATGGGAGAGCAAAAAAACTAAACTAAAATGTGAAATGAGAGTACTTTGTTTAAATCGCTTCTTATTTATGAGTTTCTTACAGCCTCAATCCTGAACTGTATTCATTTTAAGGTGTTTTTTTGACATTGTAAATAAATACGCAGCATTTGATAAGGTATAATTTTTTAATTATGACATTTTATATTTTGTATTTTTAGCATACTAACTTAATTCCTAAATTCCATCTTTGTTGCCCAGATGATTTTTGTATCATTTAAGTCTATCTACAGCCTTAAATATTATTTCAGATGTTTTGGTTAATTGACAAGATTGTGCAGAATAAAAGATAAATGTATATAACAGCTGCAATGGCTTAATGTTTCTTTTGGATTTAGTGCCTGAATATTTATACTGTGGCTGTATTCACACATGTTGCAGTGCTTTCTTTGTATTTTCAATTCAAAATCAAGTAATTTCAATGGAATAGCAGCAATAAATGAATTCGCTCATGGCTGCAAAGTAAATTTGTGCCATGCCCGTCAACTTGCATGCTCTTCGACACACAGACGCTTAACCAATTGTAAACCGTCTTGCTAATGCTGACTTATGCAGCTATGTTGCACGACCCGCAAATAATTTCTAAATCACAGAGCTTCCTTGCCCCTTACAGTCCTGTCCCATTCAGGAACTTAGGCTTTTTTTCTGGACCCCTGCCAAACCTGATCAGTGATGACATGTACAGCCGCATGTCATCCTTCCACCGCTGGTTGTCTGGGTGGTGCCCAGCTAATTATGTGGGCTACGTAGATAACTGGAGGGCGTTCTGGGGAAAGCCTGGTCTGATTAGATGAGACGGCATTCATCCCACTTTGGATGGAGCCACTCTCATATCAAGAAATCTGACCGAGTCTATTATCGGTCATAAACCAAGTTTGAAATCAGTAATCAGAGGTGCAGTGCTACGCGCTTCTCTGTGCTTCCGTTGGAGCAGTCGCCCACTCATAGTCCCATAACCACGGTGTCTGTCCCCTGACTCAGATCAGTTAAATCAAAGATAAATAAAAGAGGAGCTATACTTAACAACCTAATTGGAATTAAATCTACCACTGCAATGATAGAACAGAATAGGAAAATTAGATGTGGACTATTAAATATTAGATCTCTATCTTCTAAAGCAGTACTAGTAAACAAATTGATATCAGATAATCAAATTGATCTATTCTGTCTTACCGAAACATGGCTGTGCAATGAAGAATATGCTGGTCTAAATTAATCCACTCCTCCCAGTCATATTAATAATCAAATTCCTAGAGGCTCTGGCCGAGGAGGGGGAGTTGCAGCCATCTTTGATTCAAGCCTGTTAATTAATCCTAAACCTAAATTATAAATTGTTTGAAAGCCTTGTTCTTAATCTGCTACATCCAACATGGAAAACATTACAGCCAATTATATTTGTTATTGTTTACCAAGCTCCAGGGGGCTGTTTCACAAAAGTAGAATTTATAAATCCAGGATAACCGATAAAGCGAGGCTTGACCCAGTCTAATCTGTGCAGCTTGGCTTGCTGCGTTTCACGAAGGCCAAGCCAGGCTGAGGAGGAGCGACTACGTTGAGCCAGGCTGAAGTAATTCAGATAAATGCACGTTCACGGCTTTCCTTAACAGACCACGATGTCGATAAGAGATTTATTGATGCTAAAATGGAGAATATGCTTGTGGAAGTATGATAACGTGAAACACATTTGTAAAAAAGAAACACGGGCGCTGTAATGAAACAGCGGGAGAAAGCGTGGCAGACGATCGCAGACGACTGAATGCATAAGCAGCCTAAAAATATACATTTACTGACCACTGCTGTGAACTGAAACGGTCATAATCATACCATTCAATGATTAGGCTACTAATCATTTGCACAAATTAACTGTTGTACTCTTTGCCTTAAAAGTGAGCAGAAATCATGAAGATTGATTTTTCTAGAATATGATGCATAATATCTCTTTCACTCTGTTTCTCCCTCTCTCTCATGGGCTAAAATATAAATTTCCTAAGTCATATTAACTGCCACTGCTGCTACACTATTGCAAAGTGTATAACTGTTCATTTTTGCAAATGACAAGTGACTCATTGAATGGTTTCAGTTAAGAGCAGTAGTTCGTAAATGTATATTTTTAGACTATCATTCATTCGGTCCACTATTATCTGCCACGCTTTTTCTCACGTTTTTACAGAGGCCGATTTTCCTTCTTTACATATGATATGTTTTGCTCCCTCAAACATATGGACATAGAAAAGAAAGACACTTAAGAAATTGGACTCTAAAATCTAGAAACTATAAAGAGAATTAAGTGACAAATTACATGCACACTGTAAACATGAATGTAACAGAGTGATATTCATCAGTTATTTCCCCCCCAGCTAAATATAAGATCAAAAATCATTGAGGTGTCCTCTCCCTGTTGCTACATGAATGTACAATAGTCTACACTGTATAGTTACTAGTTCAGTGAACTGAGACTATAATTGGGAGGATTGTACAATTAGGATAGGTTTTATAATTGTACAATCCTCTGCATTGGTCCACTATAGAAACACACATGTACAGCACTTTATATATTGCCCTTTGTAACAGACTTCATTTAAAACATGTTTGGCAACTTTATCAGCCATCTCAACAACTGCCATAATATATTCATCAAACTTCTAACAACAATATGTCTTCATACAACAATATAACAGTAACAATGTCACATGAATATTTCTAAAAAAAATAATGGGCACAACTTTAAATAATAGTACTTAAATGAACAGCATCTGTGTCTATATATGCACCTGCTGTTTTTTAATGCAGGCAGATAATAATAAGGTGAACAGAAAAGGCTCCAGGATTAATAAATCCTGGCTGTTAGCCTGGTCAGGACCAGGCTAGCTGTACAGAATAAATCTCCATGGTAACTTAGGTGCCTCTGCTTTTGTGAAACTGAGTCAAGGCTACATTGAGCCAGGATAACTGGGAAAGCCCAGCTTAATCCCTTATCCCTTATCTTGGTTTTGTGAAATAGCCCTCAGATCCGTATTCTGAATTTTTATCTGAATTCTCTGAGTTTTTATCATGTGTAGTCCTTAAAGCGTAACTCTCGCCAAAATGCAACCTAGGGTCTTTTTGTGAATGTACCCGAGTCAAACTTTCATTTAAAAGCATAATTAGGACAGAAACACCACTTTTAAGATTTACCGTAATTTCGTTTTTCGGTCAAATGGCCTTTTGAATGGGAGTGCTAGGGGCACTACTATGATCTCATCAAAATCACTATTTTTAAAACACTAAAAAGGCTTGACACAGCATGAAACTTTGCTTGAAGTATCGCCAGGGGCTCTACACATGAACTCAAGCATTGAGAAAAGTTTTTGTGTACACAGAGTTTACTAAAAAGAACTTAGCTGTTGTTTCCGCTCGCAGCCATCTTTGCCAGTTGAATGAACGGATTCCATAGGAGGAAATGTCATTCCTATATGAGGCTCCTTTTTCAACTACAAGGTCAATATTGTTTTTCACTAACGACAAAACAACAAATTATCCGTGCATTATATGGAACTAAGCTTTAGGAGCTTTCCATCTTTACTCTCCTCCCTGTTTACGTTGCATTCTGAGAGCGACTACTTTTTGACTGACAAAATGGCGGCGGCCGGAAACAACAACAGCTACAGTGAGTTGTTCAAAACCTTTTTTTTAGTAAACTCTGTGTACACAAACAATGTTCTCAATGCTCAAGTTCATGTGTAGAGCCCCTGGTGATACTTCGAGCAAAGTTTCATGTTGTGTAAAGCCTTCTTATTTATGCTATAGTGATTTTGATTTTGATGCTATCATAGTAGTGTCCCTAGCACTCCCATTCAAAAGGCCATTTGACCGAAAAACGAAAATACGGTAAATCTTAAAAATTGGTGTTTCCGTCCTAATTATGCTTTTACACGAAAGTTTGACTCAGGTACATTCACTAAAAGACCCTAAGTTGCATTTTGGCGAGAGTTACACTTTAAATCAGACAAAGTACTTATTGTAGGTGATTTTCATATCCATGTGGACGATGACAACGATAGCCTTAGTATTGATTTCAAATCACTACTGGATTCAATTGGTTTCAGTCAGAGTGTGCATAATGCCACCCACTGTTTTAACCACACCCTCTACCTTGTGCTGGCATATGGCATCGAAATTGAAGATTTAATAGTATTTCCACAGAATCCTTTATTATCAGACCATTCATAACTTTCGACTTCCTACTCCCCGACTATATAAAATTAGATGAAAGCTTCTACACTAGATGCCTATCTGACAGTGCTATAGCTAAATTTAAGGTAACTCAATGTTGTGCCTTAATATAACAGAGGACTCTTTTGTTAACTTAACCCTCCCAAATTGATAATTTTGTAGACGGTACTATGGCCTCGCTACGGACGACTTTAGACTCTGTTGCTCCTCTTATAAAGAAGATGATGGCTCAAAAAAGTCACAGCTCTATTGAGCCATCTATTCCTATAGCTCTGAGTAGTGACAACTTCATGAGCTTCTTTAATGATAAAATTAGAACAAAAGATACACAGAAAAAAACACAGATAAAATTCATCACCTCTTGCCCTCAACTTCTAACGATTTACCTTTAAATGCAGGACCACTAGAAAGAACGACAAGACCTTACATAGACTTAGACTGCTTTTATCCTATAGACCTTCAAAAGTAATGTTAAAGGTCTCTTCAGCTAAGCCATCTACCTGTCTCTTAGATCCCATCCCAACAAGGCTACTTAAAGAAGCATTACCTGTGGTTAACACTTCATTATTAGATATGATCATTATGTATTTATTAACAGGTTATGTACCGCAGTCATTTAAAGTAGCTGTGATAAAACCTCTTCTGAAAAAAACCACCCTCGATCCTGAGGTCTTAGCAAACTATAGACCTATATCTAATCTCCCCTTTCTCTCCAAGATCCTTGAGAAGGTAGTCGCTAATCAGTTCTGTGATTTTCTACATAGGAATAGTTTATTTGAGGACTTTCTGCCAGGATTTAGAATGCATCATTGCACAGAGACGACACTGGTGAAAATTACTAACGACCCTCTAACTGCTTCAGACAAAGGACTTGTCTCTGTACTTGTCTTACTAGATCTTAGTGCTGCATTCGACACTATTGACCATACCATCCTGTTACATAGCACTAAGCTGGTTTAAGTCCTATTTCTCTGATCAATCTCAATTTGTTAATAGTAACGATGAATCCTCCAGGCACGCTATAGTAAGCCATGGTGTTCCACAAGGCTCAGTACTTGGACCAATTATATTCTATTTATATATGCTTCCTCTAGGCACTATTATTAGGAAACACTCAATTAACTTTCACTGTTATGTGGATGACACCCAATTATACCTATCTATCAAGCTAGACAAAACCAGTCAGTTAGTTAAACTTCAAGCATGCATTAAATATATAAAATCATGGATGACCTACAATTTCACAAAACTGAAGTCATCGTGCTGGGCCCTAAACACCTCCGAACCTCATTATCTAACGATATACTGTAGCTACTCTGGATGGTATTGCTTCTGGCAGCTTCTGGCAGCACTACTGTCAGAAGTCTATTAGTTATTTTTGATCAGGATATATCCTTTAATGCCCACTTAAAACAAACCTCAAGAACAGCCTTTTTTCACCTTTGTAACATTGCCAAAATTAGGCACATTCTGTCTCAAAATGATGCTGAAAAACTAGTCCATGCTTTTGTTACTTCCACGCTGGACTACTGTAATTCCTTACTATCAGGTTGCTCAAATAAGTCCCTTAAGACTCTTTAGCTGATCCAGAATGCTGCAGCGCGTGTTCTGACAAAAACTAAGAAAAGAGATCATATTTCTTCTGTATTAGCTTCTCTGCATTGGCTTCCTGTAAAATCCAGGATTGAATTTAAAATCCTTCTCCTGACCTACAAAACTCTAAATGGTCAAGCACCATCATATCTTGAAGAGCTCATAGTACCTTATTGTCCCACTAGAGCACTGCGCTCACAGAATGCAGACTTACTTGTGGTTCCTAGAGTCTCTAAAAGTAGAATGGGAGCCAGGGCCTTCAGCTATCAGGCTCCTCTCCTGTGGAACCAGCTCCCAATCAGGGTTCGGGAGGCAGACACTGTCACCACATTTAAGAGTAAACTTAAAACTCTCCTCTTTGATAAAGCTTTTAGTTAGGGAGTGAGGAGTTGCAGCGTTCAACTAGACCAGCAGGAGAGGGTGTATCGCTCCAGACATGGCACCCCTTCTCTTCTCTGCTTCTCTTCATAGTTGTCAGATTCATCTACCAATCCTTATAGAACTGGCTCAGGTTTGCCTTGCACCAGCTCTTAATTATGCTGTTATAGTTTTAGAATACCTGGGGACTTCCTTCCTTTGACACACTGAGCTCCGCTCTCCTCTCTCTTTCCATCTGTGCGCATCCATGTCCCAGAAATGCTTGTTACTAACCTACTCTGGGGAGCTTATTCCCCGGAGTCCTTATGTTTTTTTCGCCCAGCAGTTTTCCTTGAATTAGGGTGACACCTTAATCATGGTTGCAGCTGTCGCCGTGGTCCTGCTCCGCACCCTACTATGCCCTGCTACACCCTGTAACGCCCTGCAGTGCCCTGCTACACCATGAACTTCTACAACTACTATTTCTAGTCATAGTTCCATTATCTTTATGATTACTTTTATTTAGACTTAAAGCGCCCATATTATGCTCATTTTCAGGTTCATAATTGTATTTTAAGGTTGTACCAGAATAGGTTTACATGGTTTAATTTTCAAAAAACACCATATTTTTGTTGTACTGCACAGCTCTCTCTCACTGCTGCAAATCCTCTTTTCAGCTGGTCTCTGTTTTAGCTACAGAGTGAGAACTCTTTTCTTCTTCTTCTTCTGTACTATCTTTATTTACTTATTGCACTCGCACATGCACAGTAGCTCAGATGTAGATCATGTCAGCTAGCTAGCTCCATAGATAGTAAAAGAAAGGCTGTTTCTCCAACTTCGGTCAGTTACAAGGCAGGATTAGCTGGAAGACTTCTAAATGAGGGCGCACATGTAAGTATATATAGTGTGACATTTTTATAGCACACTATACTATAATATTTTTATAACATATTATGACTTGTTATGACTTACTATACTATGACTTTTTATTACTTTTTTATGACATATAATACCATGACATTTTATGACTTTTTCATAACATACTATACGAGGACTGTTTATGACATCCTATACAATGACATTTTATGACATCCTATACTGTGACCTTTTATGAGATACTATACTATTATGCCATTTTTATGGCATAATATATTGTGAAATTGTTATGGCATTCTATAATATTTATGTAAAATACTTTTCTATGGATTTTATGACATACTACATTACATGTCATTTAGCTTTTATCCACAGTGACTTCCAATTAAGTTCGAGTTAGGAGAACATGATTTTAGTGGTGGGGGAAACCAGAACAACCTCTATACAGACAGGCCCGGGACGACTTGGGTTTACACCCAGTACCTTCTTGCTGTGAGGCCACAGTGCTAACCATTGGGCCACCTTGCTAATACTATACTATGGCTTTTTATCACTTTTTTCGACATAATATACCATGTCTTTATTCATTACTTTTTCAACATACTATACTATGGCTTTTTTACTCATTTTTTTCAACATAATACTATGTCTTTATTCATTACTTTTTCAACATACTATACTAGGACTTTTTTTATCACTTTTTTCGACCTACTATACTATGTTTGTTTTCATCACTTTTTTCGACATACTATACTGTGACTTTTTTAACACTTTTTTCGACATACTATACTTTGACTTTTTTCTCACTTTTTTAGACATAATACTATGTCTTTATTCATTACTTTTCCAACATACCATACTAGGACTTTTTATCACCTATACTATGACTTTCTTCGACATCCTATACTACGTTTTTAATCACTTTTTTCCGACATACTTATACTATGGCTTTTTTCATAAAATTTTTCGACATACTATATTATGGTATTTTTTGACATACTATACTATGACTTTTTTTCAACATACTATACAATGACTTTTTTCGACCTACTATACTATGGCTTTTTTCGACATACTATACTATGGCTTTTTTATTTCTTCTTTCGACATCCTGTACTACGACTTTTTTATCCCTTTTTTCGATTTTTCATACTATACTGTGACTTTTTTCTCACTTTTTTCGACATACTATACTATGGCTTTTTTCAACATACTATACTATGACTATTTTCGACATACTATACTATGGTATTTTTTGACATACTATACTATGACTTTTTTCGACATACTATACTATGACTTTTTTCGACATACTATACTATGGCTTTTTTCAACATACTATACTATGACTATTTTCGACATACTTATACTATGGTCTTTTTTTGACATACTATACAATGGTATTTTTTGACATACTATACTATGACTTTTTTCGACATACTATACAATGGCTTTTTTATTTCTTCTTTCGACATCCTGTACTACGACTTTTTTATCCCTTTTTTCGACATAATGCTATGTCTTTATTCATTACTTTTTCAACATACTATACTAGGACTTTTTTAACACTTTTTTCGACATACTATACTATGGCTTTTTTCGACATACTATACTATGGCTTTTTTCGACATACTATACTATGGCTTTTTTCAACATACTATACTATGGCTTTTTTCATAAAATTTTTCGACATACTATATTATGGTATTTTTTTTGACATACTATACTATGACTTTTTTTCGACATACTATACAATGACTTTTTTCGACATACTATACTATGACTTTTTTCGACATACTATACAATGGTATTTTTTGACATACTATACTATGACTTTTTTCGACATACTATACAATGGCTTTTCGACCTACTATACTATGGCTTTTTTCAACATACTATACTATGACTTTTTTATCACCTGTTTTGACTTACTATACTATGGCTTTTTTCATAAACTTTTTCGACATACTATACTATGGTATTTTTTGACATACTATACTATGACTTTTTTCGACATACTATACAATGGTATTTTTTGACATACTATACTATGACTTTTTTCGACCTACTATTCTATGGCTTTTTTCAACATACTATACTATGACTTTTTTATCACCTGTTTTGACTTACTATACTATGACCTTTTTCAACATACTATACTATGGCTTTTTTAACACTATTTTCGACATACCATACTATACTATGACTTTTTATCACTTTTTTCGACATACTTATACTATGGCTTTTTTATCACTTTTTTCGACATGCTATACTATGACTATTTTCGACATACTTATACTATGGTCTTTTTTTGACATACTATACAATGGTATTTTTTGACATACTATACTATGACTTTTTTCGACATACTATACAATGGCTTTTTTATTTCTTCTTTCGACATCCTGTACTACGACTTTTTTATCCCTTTTTTCGACATAATGCTATGTCTTTATTCATTACTTTTTCAACATACTATACTAGGACTTTTTTAACACTTTTTTCGACATACTATACTATGGCTTTTTTCAACATACTATACTATGGCTATTTTCGACATACTATACTATGGTATTTTTTGACATACTATACTATGACTTTTTTCGACATACTATACAATGACTTTTTTCGACATACTATACTATGACTTTTTTCGACATACTATACAATGGTATTTTTTGACATACTATACTATGACTTTTTTCGACATACTATACTATGGCTTTTTTCATAAAATTTTTCGACCTACTATACTATGGCATTTTTCAACATACTATACTATGACTTTTTTATCACCTGTTTTGACTTACTATACTATGGCTTTTTTCATAAACTTTTTCGACGTACTATACTATGGTATTTTTTGACATACTATACTATGACTTTTTTCGACATACTATACTATGGCATTTTTCAACATACTATACTATGACTTTTTTATCACCTGTTTTGACTTACTATACTATGACCTTTTTCAACATACTATACTATGGCTTTTTTAACACTATTTTCGACATACCATACTATACTATGACTTTTTATCACTTTTTTCGACATACTTATACTATGGCTTTTTTATCACTTTTTTCGACATGCTATACTTTGACTTTTTATCACTTTTTTCGACATACTTATACTATGGCTTTTTTCATAAACATTTTTCGACATACTATACTATGGTATTTTTTGACATACTATACTATGACTTTTTTCGACATACTATACAATGGCTTTTTTATTTCTTCTTTCGACATCCTGTACTACGACTTTTTTATCCCTTTTTTCGACATAATGCTATGTCTTTATTCATTACTTTTTCAACATACTATACTAGGACTTTTTTAACACTTTTTTCGACATACTATACTATGGCTTTTTTCAACATACTATACTATGACTATTTTCGACATACTTATACTATGGCTTTTTTCATAAACATTTTTCGACATACTATACTATGGTATTTTTTGACATACTATACTATGACTTTTTTCGACATACTATACAATGGCTTTTCGACCTACTATACTATGACTTTTTTCGACATACTATACTATGGCTTTTCGACCTACTATACTATGGCATTTTTCAACATACTATACTATGACTTTTTTATCACCTGTTTTGACTTACTATACTATGGCTTTTTTCATAAAATCTTTCGACATACTATACTGTGGTATTTTTTGACATACTATACTATGACTTTTTTATCACCTGTTTTGACTTACTATACTATGACCTTTTTCAACATACTATACTATGGCTTTTTTAACACTATTTTCGACATACCATACTATACTATGACTTTTTATCACTTTTTTCGACATACTTATACTATGGCTTTTTTATCACTTTTTTCGACATGCTATACTTTGACTTTTTTAATCACTTTTTTCGACATACTTATACTATGGCTTTTTTCATAAAATTTTTCGACATACTATACTATGGTATTTTTTGACATACTATACTATGACTTTTTTCGACATACTATACAATGGCTTTTCGACCTACTATACTATGGCATTTTTCAACATACTATACTATGACTTTTTTATCACTTTTTTCGACATACTATACTATGGTATTTTTTGACATACTATACTATGACTTTTTTCGACATAATATACAATAACTTTTTGACCTACTATATTATGGCTTTTTTCGACATACTATACTATGGCTTTTTTATTTCTTCTTTCGACATCCTATACTACGACTTTTTTTATCACTCATTTCGACATACTATACTATGACTTTTTTACTCATTTTTTTCAACATAATACTATGTCTTTATTCATTACTTTTTCAACATACTATACTATACTATGACTTTTTATCACTGTTTTCCACATACTATACTATGGCTTTTTTCGTATGACTTTTTCCGACTTACTATACTATGGCTTTTTCATCACTTTTCTGACATTCTATATACTATGACTTTTTTATCACTTTTTTCGACATACTATACTATGGCTTTTTATGACTTTTCTGACACAATGCTATGGCTTTTTCATCACTTTTTTCGACATACTATACTATGACTTTTTTATAATATCCTATACTATGACTTTTTAGAACATACTATATCAGGGCTTTTTTTATGACTTTTTCATGACATACAACACTATTACTTCTTATGACTTTTTAATGACATCCTATGCTATGAGTTTTTTATAATAGCCTATACTGTGACTTTCCATGATATTTATTGACATACTTTAAATTCATGTTTAGCGAGTCAATAAGCACATTTTCCAAAATCTCCAACTCTTTCTTTAAATGATCTGTTTATACACTTTAGTAGCTATAATTGTCAACATTTCCAGGTCATTTTCAATCACTGAGATCTGAGAGACAACTGGAGCTGAGCATTGAAAAACAGGAAACTTTATTGTGTAAGATGTTGATAAATCAGTTCTTCCGAATCTCCAGTGATGACAAAAACATCATCCAAGTTGTTACCAACACAATGCCAAATCCAATGTCAAAGAACAACACATAACTTAATTCAACATTTAATCAAATAGGTGAAAATATTGACACTGACTACAGAAGAGGAGTAAAACAAACTATTGTTTTTTTAAACAAACGTTTTATATTTTTTGCTTGTTTTTACATTGGATTACATTTACAAAACTGAAATACGAACAAAACAGACTTCAATGAAAGTCATAGCCATATGTACCAGTGAAACATGGTCTGCCCTTAATCTTTAAAGATAATATTTGCATGTATTTTATACAAAATAGACTTTATCAACCAGTATGAGGGTAGTGCAATTCCGTCAAGCTCTGGTAGATTTGCTTTCACACAGAGATTAAATTTTTTTTGTTTCGTTTTCTATTTTAAAGTGACCAGTAAATCCTCACAGCAATATGCATGGGATTCAAAGCCTGGACCTTTACAAAAGATACTTTTCAAATAAAATAAGAAGTATTAGAAGTTGGATAGTAAGTGCTACTTAAAATGTAACTGCTTGAATACTTCTTTTTGTTTGTTTAATCTTTTTTTTCCTCCTCAGCTTTGGTCACTCTTATATAATGCAATAACCTCCTTCAGTTCGTCTCACCTTTCATCCTTCCCTCTCCATCGTTTCCTTAAAGCTTTAAAACTGTGAGCATTCATATAGACTTTCCCATTGACTCGTAGAATTTACATTTACTTCACAAGACAAACATCTTCAACACTTTCTAATGTATTCAATACGTCTACCTTTATCAAACACAAACAGAAAAATATTTACTTTCTTGACTCGTTCAATGTACAAAAAGGATTGGGTAAAATTATTCATATCAAAGAGGATCAAACTGATGTATTCAAAATCACAGAAAATATTGTCTTTTTTATTTTTTATTTTATTTTTTTTACAATAGATCAATCTCTAAAAGCATTGATATTTGTTAAGGGATTTTCCATTTCCTGATTTGAAATTGTATTTCTATGGCTCTCTGTCTCCCTTTCACAAGGCCTTTACATGTAGTTGAAAGGTAAAAAAGAAAAATGTATATAGAGGTTATGTCCATGTAAAAATATTTTGTAATAATAGACACTGTTTACATTGCACTGGATATGTCGGCACTGCTATATACACCTATGGCCATTTAGAAATGAGCAGGGATATGGTTACATCTACACGTTAAAGCTGGTTTTCTGAAGCACCACCACCTGGAAAACAACTGTATTACTGTATGCAAAACTCACCCAAATAAAATAAGTCAAATGTTCCCCTAGAAAAATCAACATTGACGTGAGCGGCATCAATCCCCACAAGGCTGAGTTAGCGAGTGAAGCTGAAAGCCTGCAGTGTAAAGAAACAACCCTGCTGTGAGTGGCCATCCTTTGGCAGAATGGCTGATTATTGAATAGTGGCTTGTATGCGTCCAGAGTCTACTGTGCTGTTAGCTGTAAGTAACACAATGGCCGATCTCTATGGCAACCTGCTACCTGGTTTGTTAACTGCCATTCAGAGTTATGCGCTGCGGAGGGATGAGTACCATTCAGGGTAAATGGTTGAAAATCTGTACGGAGGACATTTTAAGCAGAGGGGCCTGGCAGTTACAAGAAATACTAAGGATAACGAAGGAGGGGAGAGGGGGGCAATGTACAACTGCACTGTTAATGTACTTTCCTTTACAAACATAATTTTCATATTAAGTGTAAACCAGATGTTGACCTCCTCCACCTGTTTGACAACAGTAGATATTACTGCTTACCTTGCAATTTCAAAAATACAATATTTTGTGCATCTCAACAACAAAAATCATCAATCATAAACTTAACTTGGATGATAACAATCAGTACTTTTAAGCTGGTGTAGGTGTGACACTGAACAAAGATCTTTCTCATAAATGAGCACTCTCCAGCAAAGTAAAAAAAAAAAAACAATGTTGAATCTTAACTGAATAATCACTCTTTTACATCTCCAGGAAAAGACTTATAAAAACTTGATATAACATTTGGCACTAGTGGAATACATCCAAGTGATGAAGTCACTCATAGCCTGAGCATTGATTCACAAATATTGGGACCAAACTGCATCTTCTTCCAAAATTATTTCAATTAAGGAGGTGAAATCTTGTTCCATCAATTATGGGTGTATCTATTTTTACATCTCATATACAAAACAAATATATGTATGTATGTATGTATATATATTTAATTACCTTTTCAGCCATGTTGAGCTCAACAACTTAATAACCCCACTTCCCATGCAAACAATTTGAGGTGAAGCTGATTAAAAGGTATATATTTCATCTAAAATGGTATTTTGAGTGAAACAATATTTTTGTCACAAATAATGTGTTTTTTTGTTTACCTTTTAGGAGTACTACATATGTTCATGATACCTTATTTTGAAAATCAAACCAATCTATTACTCCCGTTGGTTACAACATACACCATGAAATAATTTCCATTCCCATTTGACCTTACTGGGATTGGCCAGGTAAGTCCCCATTTTAAAGTAAAGTTGTATGAAACCATTTACTGAAACTAGAACCTTAGCGTAAAAGCAGCTGGCAGTGAAAGGATGATTTTAACTTTAAGCCAGGTTTGCTTGAATCATTACCGCTATGTATTAACACACAGATGTCTTGGATGTTTCTTTCAAAGGCAATTTACTTTTAAAAAAACAATAAATGCGATTGCATCTGAATAAATTGCAAAAGTTTGTAAACAAATTTGATTCCAATTAACAACTCACTGATTATACCGAGATCTAAAAACATGTTTAAGTCAGTAATTCTGCCCCGAAATATTACAAATCAGATAAGTCTCGTTTATTCCAGTAGTGTCCATTTACCACCAATGTGGTTGTCTTATAAGCTTGTAAAAGTATTTGGATGTGTATTCAACAGTATATGTGTTCAATCTGGGTACTGTAACTTTGTATAACAATGGATGGATGGATGGATGGATGGATACTTTTTGGGAGATGCAGTATATATATATATATATATATATATATATATATATATATACTATATATATACACATATATATATATATATATACACATATACATACATACATACATATATATATATATATATATATATATATATATATATACTCTACATGAGAAAAAGAGACGCACATAAATTGTGTTTTGGGACATGAACAGCATTTTTTGTCTTTTTTCTGTGAATTTGAAAATGTGAAATGAAGCTATTTCAAACTGCTCTATGCATTTCTAATCTGTACCATAGGCTGCCTTCCTTACATGCATATCTGGGGATCAGGACAAAAAAAACGGCTGCTTGGAGAGAAAGCTGCCAGCGTTGAAAAACAAAAACAGAAACAATATGTCAAAGTTAGATTCTTATGCAAAAGAAAAAACACCATTCAGAGAGGATGGCTATGAAGAGCATTAATAGCTAAAAGGCACTGTTTTTCCCTTCTCAGTTAAATCCTGTGTACACTTTTGTTGAGTGAATGTGTCTGTGAATTCTTTGAATGTTTGTGTGTGTGTGTGTAAGCGTGACTTTTGCATGAGTGGTCAAAAATGCGTGTCTGCATAAAATAAATGAATAAATTCCTAGAGCGTTTCTTCCATTGGTCAGGTATATGAAACTGATGCATATCATTTCAGAAATGATAACTGATTCACAGCTGAAAACTGTTAGTCCTCAATGTCCTTGGGTCCAGAAGAAAACATATTTTTCCATTTGTTTTTGTGTTTTTGTTTATCCCCTTCATCACCAACAGTCCTCTGGAAACCACAACAAGTGAACTCTCACTACATTCACATTGGAGCTATGGAGGGCAAGAAGAGACAAGCGGGGCAGATGAGCAGAGGTACAGTGGGCTTGAACTTGGAAGGGGCTTCAATAGGTTTCTAATCCAGCGAGTTGGACAGTATATAAGGTGTCATGTTGAGGGTGGAAAGGTGTTTCCAGGTGTTGGCTCGTCAGTAAAAACAGTAATAAAACACTGGAGTCAGGAGAGAGTAAGAAGCAGGCAGCCAACAAAAGAAACAGCATTAGAAACCTGTTGACAGGGCCCTGGACGGAGGAGGGGGTAAGGGGGCTAGAAAAATAAAAAATAGATTGCCTAAAATGCATCCTGCCCACAGGACATTCAGAGCCAACACATTTTCCCTGGAGAACAATTTCTTCTTGGTTAGCCAAGAGGAAGGGCTACAGGTCGGTGGTAGGGTGTTTTACCGAAATTTGGCCCAACCTGGGACCAGATTGGGAGGTGTGAGGCCACAGGTATCGTGCTCCATGATAAGGCTGAATGGCTGAGGCTTGGATGGGCATGGCAGAACTCCTAGAGAGGGCCTGGGAAAACAGAGGAATCAAATGTGATGGGGGAGGCAGGACAAGCAAAGGCTTAGGGCGAAAGCTTGGGGCCCCAGAGAGGTACACGGGCAGGGCAGGATTTAAGGCATTGCTTCACAGTTTAAGGCAGTCATTTCTGATGAAACAGCAGAGGCTTGACGCTCCCGTCTTTGAATTTTGGTATCTGGTTGGTGATGATCTCTGCCAGCATCTCCGGGAATTCCACACTGAAGGTTTTATTCACAAAGGTGTAGAAACAGATCTGGAGAAGACCCTTGACCATCTGGAGGAGACATCCAGGGGGGGACAAAGACAAAGAGTCAGATTAGGATATAAAAACATGTTTTTTTTATTTGCAGGATATTCTTAAATTAGCCTTGATTCTATATACAGTAGGTATTCTCTTCTGCAATAAAGAGGCTTTACAGAGAGCAATTGGTACAGAGAACAGAGAGTGCTTGTAACAAATTTGACTGGAACATACAGTAATGCACTGGATCTATGTGTGTATTCTACAGGGTTTTACTCTAATCAGCATGGTGCAGGGAACTCAGTGGAACTCCTAGTTATTGATGCACTTGAACCGCAAGATATGAAATAAAAAGCCTGGCTGGAATGAAAAAAAAGAAGCCATGGTACACTTGAAAAATAATGCTATACACACATCTGCTTTCCAATCTATAATATGTAACAAATCTTATATAAAACAAAGAAAAGGAAAAAACTAAAGCATGCAGTATATATCAGTGAGTGTGTGTGTGTTTTCTCTCACCTCCTGCATGGAGTCCAGTAGCTTAGTTAGCTGGTAGAAACGCTGCCAGTTCTGACTAGCATTCTCCTCTCTCTTGACGATGGCTTTTCCCAGCTCCTTGATGTACATCATCCTGATCTCATCAAAAACTGCCTGGCTCATCAGGCCTTCTTTTGGTACTGCACGCACGCACACACACACACACACACACACACACACACACACACACACACACACACATCAGTGTGACTTGAAAATAACTAACTACAAAATGTTTTTTGTAGTTAGAGCACCTCACAACATCAGTGGAATCCTTTATAACAGCAAATTAACTAGTTTAAAATCCTATCTGGACATTGTTGTCTGATATTAGGCTGGCAGGTAACACAGAAGCACCCAAATGTTTTCATGTCAATAAAACTCCAAATAAATCCACATTAGACCAAGAACACAACTTTAATACCCTGTCAGAGGAAGTTATGAATTTTGTTTATGTCTATAAATGCACTGTGTCTCTGCTGTTGGTGAGTTAAAGCAGTCTTTTTTATCTTTTTGCCTTATTTTCAATAGAAGAAAAAATTGATTGTACGTGCACTGAATACCTTACAATGTACCCATGTAATTAGCATGTAGACATTTATATATATATGCTCTGCCATCTGCACTGCTGGTTATGTGAACAGCTGGTTATGCACATTTAAACATCTGTCTCAAACTGAAAATCCATCAGTATGTTGCTATTTGTGTTAGTCTGTTCTTTACTCTGTTCTCTGCTGCAAAAAACAGCGCAGGACATTCATACTTCATTAAAACTTACTGTGTGGGACCCCAACAGGGACCCTTAGGAGACACTGGCTAAACACACACAGATGCATGCACGCACCTCCTAACCAGAATGCTGTAGGCAGTGGAAAATATGCAAAACTAAAACGTAACATCAATAGCTACTGTGTGTTCCCGTACTGGTGTGGCCTGGATGAGAATCTAAGAGGAGCAGTAAATGTTTGGACACACACCTCATAAAAATCTCAACCTCTGCAAGTACAATGTAATTCAAACAACACACAGTGACGATTTTAACTGGCCTGGTCACTGCTAAAAAAGCTAAAAACCACAAAAACATAAATATGCAGTTGTCATAACAACCATGTCAACATATCACAGACTCCTCGTCAGTCTGGTGCCTGGCATTGGGCCCAGACAAAGCCGAGTAACTGGCCTAGCGATTATGCAAAGCCACAGAGGGCAGGATCGGGGTGAAATACTGTCCGATTTACATAATCAGATAAATGGGAGATACAGCAGTGCAAGTGCTACCTGGCCTCTTCATTATGCATGTTCAGGTTTGGCCGAGTGAGTAAGAGTAAAGACAGATTGCTTTTCCTGCTCTCTGCTCTGAATTATTTAGTATAAAATAACTACATGTGTTATTTTTATTTAACAGAGCTTAGGGTGTCAGTAGAAAAGAGCTATTATGACCCATTTGTGTGTGTTTTTTAAATAATTAAAAGTTATGTGGTGCAGATGTTAACTCTGCTGAAACTGAAGTCTGTCTTTTGAACTTAACTCGTATGTTTAACAGTAAATTGTACCATCGACTTTAATTTTCACTCACATGCATGAAAAATTATAAAAACAGCTCAAAGCAGTTAGTATTTCCATCCCTGAGGGGAACAGATGGAAATAGCTCTCAGGTATGAAAATGCAAGCAGGGCTCAGTATGGAAATGTCATTTCCTCTGAATAACAAGCAAATCGCCTCTAAAGTGGATCCCTTTCCCTGTCATTCACAGAGAATAAGGCGGAAGAATGAATTCTCTCCTCCTCAGCAAATATTAATTACATAATGGTGATAATAATACTTTTATATTGCTTTTATCATGCTGGAGATTTGAAAGGTACTAATTACATAGCTGGACTTACACTGTCATTTTACCACAGGCTCTTCAGAAAGAACGGACAGTAAAGGCTGCTGAACATTTAACCTGTATGCTCTACCAGTAAGAGTCCCTTCTCTAACGGCCTTCACTAATACAGTATATACATAGAGTACTTAGAGTAACTCAAGAAAAACACTGCCAACTAATTTAAAGAGATTAGAATCAGAGAAGTGGTGTTATCCACCTTTTTTTGAACACAATTCTGGGTCTTGAAGTAAACACACTTGTCATTGTAACTGCAGGTGTTACCAAATCAACCAGGACTGAAACCATAAGGATTGTACCTCAAACTTTACTCACAAAGCTAAAATAATCACAGGACACCACACACGACATGTGAAGGCGTGTGTGGTAGACGTTTTCACTTATTCATCCTCATCAATACTGCTTAACTTTGAGTATAAATCTGCATTTGCGATGCAGTTTGTCTCCATGCCACCCAACATACTACCCTTCTATGACAAAGTGAGCCTACCTCACAATGCAATGAAAAAGCTGAGCAGTGAAACATAGGTGATACAATGGAAAAGTGATTTTGAGATCTGTTTAAATCCCAGAATAACTGCATGTTCCTGACGTTTAAAAAAACGCTGCTGTGATTTTTCAATGTCAGTGTGTTTAATTACCTGTACTGAGCAGTAACAGGACCTTCATGCACAGGTACTCGTCATAGGACACCTGCAGTCTGACAAACTCATTACAAATTTTCAGCATCTGCTCACACTGGTCGTTCATGAAGGGCAACTTCATACGTTCTCTGAAAGGAGGGAGAAGGAAAGAAAGGGCAAGGGAAAAAGTAGAGATGAGGGAGAAGTGTAGAACATCGGGAGACAGCGGGGGAATAAACAAGGAAAACAAAGACATATAGATTAGACTTAAGCTCTTTCATTCATCCTGTTATTCAATTCTAAATAAATAGCCCCAGCAGGGATGCCCTACAACCGAGCAGGGGGATACCGGACTGTTAAATCAGTCCTGATGGATTTTCACACCTCACTTCCACTAACACACAGCCCACATTACTTTCTACCTCTAAAATCAATACAGCACACTCTCCTGATACAAAGCCTTGGGTTTAGAGCCTTCTATTCATTCTGACCATCTGCAGTGCTACCGGCAACGACTTCTTCACCTTTCATATTTATTTTTACCCCTCTCTGAGTTCAACTGTCCGTTGAGAGTGGCTCTTCACAGACCAGGCCTACCCTTTCCATGTATTTCCAATAAAGAGGATGAGCTGTTAGCAGACTGTCAGAAGCAAGAGCTCAGTGTTTGTTGCACTTTTGCCACTCACTACAAAGTGTAAAAAACATCTGGGCAAGAGAACACTGCACTTCTGACAAGTTCTAAATGGTTCCATCAGTCTACTGTAACTTAAAAACAAGAGTCATGACCAGAACCCCCGCCAAGTACAGTATTTAGCAGACCAAAGAAATGTGTCAATAGCACAAAGTATTGAAAATGATTGTTGAAATGTTGTCCTTTCATCCAATATGTCTTGACTGAAATCATAATTTAGCAAACATACTGCATTTTATTTAGACTTTTGTATAGAAACATGTTTACGTTCTTCAAAGTAAGGTACTGAAACTCAGATACTGTATCACATTGGTACCAATATGGAAAGTTTGGAATGATACCCACCCCTACATGAAAGCTGTAGTTGTTGAATATTAATAAAATAATCACTCTCTCTTGGTTAAAACGATAAGGTGATCACCAATGTGTGAAGAGGTTTGACGGACTAACATCAAAGATAATGGATAATGTTTCACCTCCGCAAGTATTTAAAATGTGACCTGTGCTATAAGAACAGAGACGAGCTTCTGCCTGGTCACTGCTAAAAAAGGGACGACTGATAAGCACAGAGACTTCTAAGCACAATCAATTTCTGCGGTCAGTGAGTCTTTAAGTAATGTGGCTTTGTAATTAACATACCGCAGTGGTACCTGAGCTGTCTCCCTGTAGCTTCAAGGTAGCACAAAAGGTTATTTACTGTATGATATCCGTAATATCAAAAACTGTAAAATGAGAATTTCATTATCTGGGGTTTTGTGACACTTATTGTACATAGTTTTGGTATTATAACAAAAACTGATACAATTATCTGGATGAAATTAACAATGTATTACTTTTTCTCCCTTAAACTTAAAGGAATATAATATCAATGTTTCGGAAAATGCACATCAGGTTTTTTATTTTGGAAGTTAGAAGATCAATACACCGGGAGGCAATTAGCTTAGCTTAGCATAAAGACTGGAAGCAGGGGGAAACAGCAAGCTGGCTCTGTCTTAGGTCAGCAACAAATACTTAAAGCACGTAACTCCCTGTAAAACCACAAATGTAGTTTTTAGGGATTAAACCCATAACATACATGTTAATTAGTGTGCTTTAAAGGTTATTGTAGACATATTCTTAAATGTTTGACAGAGCCTGGCTAGCTGTTCTCCCCTGCTTCCAGTTTTTATGCTAAGCTAGCTGGCAAATAAGCCTTCAGTTCCCCTGTACTGTACCACAGCCTTTGTCTCATACTGTAACTCCACCGTTGGCCTGAGGAGGGTGCAGACAGCCATGTGCTTCCTGTGATATACGTGGTGTCAACGACTGCTATTTTTAATCTGATTTAACAATTTAACGCAAGAAACCACAATTGCCACAATTGCAATATACTGTAGGTGCAGCGCCTAAAGCCAATGACGTGACTTCTATTCTAGCCAATCTGAATCATGGTACACACTTGTTGATGACGAGATCAGGGGCGAAGCAGAGCATGGTACCGTTACACTGCTCATAGGACCTCCAACCGAGACTGAAGGACATGAGGAAGAGCCAGGAACATTGCAGCAATGTCATCTGGTCATCCAGGTGCAGGTTGCGGAAACCTAGAAAAGTCAGATAAAGGGTTAGAAATAGAAACATTTTTACATTTGAGCATTGAGTAGTTCTTTAAATATCATTGGTCAACTTATTTTTCAAAACATTGCAAGATGATAATGATTTACTGTATTAGGGTGAAGGCTGCCTGTAATACGATTCACCTATTCTGTCTGTATTATTAAAAAGCACAGCATAAGAAAAAGTAATCGCTCAATACATCATTAAAATATAAGCTTTGCTTATACAAACACAAATTGGAATTAAATGTAGTTCAGTCGTTTCCACACTGTCAAAACTATAAAAGTGGAACAGCACATGAAAAGTGCTTTCACATTAGGGACTGTTTGTTATTTATTTAAGGGGCCACCGGAGGAGTTTTGGGACCTTTAGCCAAAAAAGACATGACCCTCCCCTCGCCAGTAAAAAAATGTCTAAGACCCTCCAAAACGATTTGGAAAAAAAGCATGACCCTCAATTTATCAATACGTTCTGTACTGGTTTGCGTTTGGCAAATATATACAGATTTCCATTGTTTGTTTTTTTTACAGCTATGACATATGAGACTAAACCTCTGCATTCTGATCTCATGCATCCCACTCCTCTGTTATGGTGTAGTGGCCATTTCAGTAGATTTACTCACTAACATTGTTGTGGAAACAAAATAAGCATGGAAACTAAATGCACAATTCCTGCATTACTTCAAATACTAAGTTACTCCTCTAGTAAACTAGTATTCACATGAAATAAAACAATAAAATATTGAGACCATTCAGCAAGGCACTCTGGGTAATATTCAACACACAAACTGGTTGCTATGGACTCGTCACTAGGCTTTCTCCAATTCGCCGTTTAAACAAAGTGGAATAAACGTATAAAAGTCCAAATCTACACAAAACCCGCAATCAATCAGTAAGCTGACATCAAATGTGGCATTTAGGAAACCTTTATTGCAACCTTGTAACGGTAAGATGTCCAGACATAGTACAACAGCCATTTTCGTTTTTTACGTCCTGCTGCTCCCATCGTCAGCCAGGTAATATTTTTTTTACTAAAGCAGTATATGAAATCTGATGTATTACCTACCACCATTTAGTTGTTTTGTGTTATTTAAGATATTTATAAAATATCTGATCATGCCAGAATTATTCCACTAATTTTTTAAACAATGCAATTATCCGTTTCAACCACCAGGGAGGCAGCTCCCCCTGCCCCATATGTCTATGCCCTGCCCCACAGCAAACTCATGGGTCAGACCCATCTGGTAGCGAAGGAGGGCCGAGACTGAGAGAGCTACATGGAGCTACATGGAAAAATATGTACCAAACAAACCACTTTGAAAATTTGCTGTTTCATGAATACACAAGCTGTGTGACCCGCCCCCCCCCTGGACTGAAAAATGTTGGATGACCCTCCCCTCAGCAAAGAATAAAAAGACACGACCCTCCCCTATTTTCCTCCGGTGGTCCATTCCATAAATACCGAACGGTCCCTTACATTTGTTATGCTTTGCTACGTAACCTTCACTACCTCACTAGCTGCCAGCTGTGGACAATGCACACACTAAAAGATTGGAGACAGATTTGTCCCTCATCATACTGTCACAGACAGAGAAATCTCAGCAAAGAAGCTAATGTTAAAGTTTTGTTGAGAGGTTTTCTCTGAAACATCTGATCTTAAATAGTTGGAGTGACCAATAGCAACAGTGAGAAGCGAATATCTCCAAGCAAATACTTGGAGCGATTATCAAGTCATGTGCCTTCTTTCTCCTGATTAGAAACTATCATGGGTGGTTAGAATTCCAAACTATTTGTTTCAGACATTCATTCAATATATTCAGACTTTCATTCAATATATTCAAACTTTCATTCAATATATTCAAACTTTCATCAATATATTCAGACTTTCATTCAATATATTCAACGTTCATTCAATATAAACAAGGTTCATTCAACATATTCTGACTTTCATTCAATATATTCAAACTTTCATTCAATATATTCAAACTTTCATCAATATATTCAGACTTTCATTCAATATATTCAACGTTCATTCAATATAAACAAGGTTCATTCAACATATTCAGACTTTCATTCAATATATTCAAACTTTCATTCAATATATTCAAACTTTCATCAATATATTCAGACTTTCACTCAATATATTCAAACTTTCATTCAATATATTCAACGTTCATTCAATATAAACAAGGTTCATTCAACATATTCATACTTTCATTCAATATATTCAAACTTTATATATATATATATATATATATATATATAAAATAATTTCCTAAACGGCATGCCATAATACATACATACATATATATATATATATATATATATATATATATATATATATATATATATATATATACACACATACATATATATATATATATATATATATATATAAACTGCAGCTACTGTATGAGGAAAAGTCAATCTTTAATGGACACATGCAAAACTATTACCTTTAAATGTCAAGATGACACTGACAATACATACAGTAATTTGAATTACTTTGAGATGAAAAAGGGAACTTAAACATTTTCTTTACAGAGATAATGATTTAAGCGGGTTGTAAGAACATCTTTATGCACATTCCAAAAGATATTAACCTTGGTGATGACCTGATCAAAATCAAAGTGCTTTGGAGGGGTTGGCTTTCAAAAGTAACTTTTTCTTTGATAAGACACCACTGTACTGTTCTTCTGTCTGTAATTATGGATTCAGCCATTACAGAGGTCACACTTTTATTACATGGATGCTCTTTGGCTCCACTGCCAAGAGGAATAATGTCGGGGGTTGGGGGGATAACCATGATCAAATCAGCTACATGGCTCCTTCTGTATCTGTATGATTCCACTTTATCAGCTGGAAGCTGCAGTCTAAATCTAAAGAGCCATCAATGTTATTCATCTGACTAGAATAATGTCATTAACACCTGTTTTAACCACTAGAAGAAACATTGTGACATTTTGAATTATGGTTTCTTTCAAGCTAACTTGCGGCCACTCATGATATTTAGTTTCATTGAGGAACGCTAACAATGCTGACAAGCACATGATTGGTTAACTTAAGGGCAAAAGTGAAAGCTATGCCATTGTGCACTTAACCACTCATCAAACTGCAAGCTTTCCATTTGATCTAAAAGTGATGTAATTTCCTCTACCAGCTGCATGTATTAAAAGTTACAAATGACTTCATTTTCCATCAGTGTCTCGGCCCACTTTACTACACAATAGTCTCAACTACAAGCTGGAAATACTCCCACTGACACACTTTGCTTGAAAATCTAAACCAAACCAAAGGCAACACATGGTAAGGAGCTTTTTTGTTACCTGGCAGGGACTTGGCCCATTTGACTGCAGAGATGACCTGCTGTCCCCCTAGCCTGTTGAGAGTGGTCATCAGCCGCGAGGAGGTGTCAGGCAGTGTGCTGTCATAGCCCGAGTAGATGACCTCTGGCTCAATGGCCTTAAGCATAGACAGCATAGTGGGGACGACTGGGGACGGGTGAGGGGGCCGCGGCACTTTCATCATCTTCTTGTTTTTCCTCGCTGGGGAACGGGGCGGGACAGAGGAGGAGAAAGGGAGGGGAGGAGACATGAAAATGAGAACCAGTGAGTAGTGACAGTCGTGTTTTCTTTTTCAGGCATTAAAGAGATGCTCCTGGTTATTGCGAGTGGGTCATTATTGCAGACTAAACTCTGACAGGGGGATGCAGTCCCTGAATAACACAATACTCTTTAATTCGCAATAATGACTCACTCGCTCTACATTATCCCACTTATGCTACTTACTAAAGACATCAACTCTAACTGTATTTTGTCCCTTAAAATCTGCGAAGTGTCTGCCACAGCTTACTTTTCCCGACATTAACATTTACCTTGTAACGTTACATAATCCATCCCCATACACCGGAGGTAGCTAAAGGCTTTAAAGAGTATAGATGCCTATCAATACATTGTTGCAGGATGGGTGACCGACACCAAGATATGGCACTAGAACAAAAAATATATATACTGTATGTGATAACAGCACATCACCCATGTTATTTTGGTTGTGGTTAAGTCTAGCTTGATCATGCTAGTAGCTAGCGAGTTGTTAGTTAAAGGGCTAACAGCTGGTTAACATTACAGAGTTGAATCATAGAAGATATATTTGTGACATTTGTATTCATAGAAATGAATCAGGATATACACTGGAACACACAGAAGATCTCCGAAATATTTATACAAACTGATTTATCGGGTTAAAAGACAAAATGTATTACATCGCTCTTTATTAGAAATGTTGGAATCAAATCAGCTGTGCTGGTGACGTACGGTAACTAAATCTGTCGATAGAAAAATATTTTTTTTTTTTAGCAGATATCTTAGTTAACAGTAACAAGATTGAGCTAGCTAGCTAAGCAGTTTGGTGTTTATGTGTGCAGGATTTATTGAGTTTGGGAAATCCTACGATCTCTACAAAGCTAACGTTAGCTCAACTGACTGGCTGACTAACGTTAAACAGGGACAGGAAACCGTCTCTGTTGATTGAAGTTCGGATGTATAGTAGCTAAATCTATCCATTAAAAATATATATATATATTTTTAACAGCTATCTTAGTTACAACACGATTGAGCTAGCAAAGCAGTTTTTGTTTATGAGGTATTTATTTAGTTTGGGAAATACTACGATCTCTACAAATCTAACGATAGCTTAAGCTGACTGGCTGACTAAACAGTTACCAGAAATTGTCTCTGTTGCTTGAAGTTGGCCGATGAACTTTCTCCATTGGGATGGAATAAAATTTTAGTCCGGGGTTTCTTATACGAGTGTTACTAGAGTCAAATGCACAGCATATGCCAGGCATATTGTTCTAATGTGTTTCACGTGTCAGTCTATGGGTTGCTATGCTGTGACCTGACAAAAATGGTGGCGACAAATCACTGTGACGTTAGGTGGTCCCTATGAATTCAGAAATAGGAGACCGTAGAATGCTGTGACTGAGCAATCAGAATCCAATATTCAACAAAGGTGTAATAAAATAAGTTAAAGATCAAAGCAGCAAAACACTTTGTCAAAGATTAATAGATGATAGACTTAGGGCGTTTTCACACCTGTAGTTCGTTTGCTTTGGTCCGAATCAGTTGGTGAGTTTGTAAACTTGGAGCGAGTGGACGCAAGAACGTCCACTCCTATTATTGGTCGGATGTGTTTGGGGGCAGGAGCAAGAAAGTAAATACAGGAAGAAGGTCCTGTGTTCTGGACTAGTGCATATTTCTTGCATCTCCATGGTCAAACCAGCTCATTTCATTAAAATGATCAGACATTGTTTCGCGAGAGATGTTACTACGTCTGCTCTGGTCACCGAGACTTCGCTCTGCTCTGCCGGCGTCTGTCTCCAATTTTAGCAGCAGCTGGTTTGACCACGGAGATGCGAGTGACGGATGGCAAGCTTGAACGCAGTCTATTTCTGTGATAGAAACACTGACTGCAAGCTGATACACTTTGCTGCTCTGCTGCATCGCAGATTGCTAAACACACCTGACTACAGGAGACATTAGCTAGTTGGTGCAGTTCAAGGTCGGAACACGTTCTCACCACAAACAAACCGCTCCAGAGTTCGACTGAAAGCGTACCGAGACCACCTCTTCAAGCAGGTCTCGGTACGCTTGTTTGGTCCGCTTTTGGTACGCACCTGAGTGCGAATGCCACGTTGTCACCTGCCCTGACGAACCGCACCAGCGGGACAAACGCACTCTAGTGCGATTCAACCGAACTAAACGTATGAAAGGTGTGAAAGCGCCCTTAGATTATGGTTGCCACCAGAATGAATTTAATGGAGTCATGTATTTCCTCCAGAGAGGTATGTATTGTATGGTATAAATGTACAGACTGCCTACAGAACAAGGAAACAGCCAGATGTTTAACCTAGCAGGCTAACAGAAACTAAAACCCGCATCACTAGGGCTGCAACCAAGTATTATTTTCATTATTAATTATCTGTTATGTTTTTTCTCAATTAATTGATAAATCATTTTGTCCATAAAAAGTCAGAAAATAGTGCAAAAAAACATGTTTGATAATGAGAGGTGAGAGAGCGGACCGGGAAGCATCACCAACCAGATGTTGCATACTTGTGTCGAACAGAAACATGGCTGCCAACAATGTGCATAGAACTTTTGCCTCCCGAGACAGATGGACAGTTGAAAAGGAGGACAAGCTTGTGGAATAATGGCAACAGTGTGAGTACTTTTTTAATGATTGTGCAAGACGTACCAAAACAGAACAGACAAGGAAAAGAGTTGGAGAGATTGAACGTCCACAGTTATGTCTGTGGTCTCCCACTTTTTTTAAATTAGTAATTTTTGTTGTTTCTCTTGAGTGCAACAACAGCAGTAGCAAATTGATGTGTTCTTGTATGAGCACATGTAGACTATCTGGGCATCGTTTTGATATTTTCTCTCACTAAATGTGCAAAACATGTCAGTGGTTGAGAGGTTACCATTTTTTTTTTCTACTCTACCTTTGTTAATTTCCTCTCCAGGCGTTTCTATAGCAACTAAGAGCTTTTCTGGTGGGAGTCTGTCTGCTGATGCGCTGATGTCCATCAAATCCCTCTCCCTGTCTTTCGGTCTATTCCTCTGTTTATTAAACTACTTTCACCTCCATCTGAAAAACACTGCACTGTTTACATGTAATTTCACTCGACACTGACAGCAATTTCATGTCCCAAGTAAGCTGAAATAACGCAACAACCAAGTTCAAAGCACTTAAGCAGTTTTGCTTCACCAGTTGCTTCCCAAGTCCATTTCACTAAACCTTGACTCGCTTAATTGCTGCTCTGTGTCCTAAACGTTTATCCCTGGGAGCACAATTAGGCGAAAGATCACCAGATGATCCAAGGCTGTGGACTTTACAGTGGATTATCAATGTGTGTGAGGAGGTGGCGCTCTCATACTGCCTCGCCTGCATGCCCGCACACATGTATAGAACAGCACAATCGTAGACAATGGCGCGCACACATACACACGTTTACAGTTGAGTGACTAACAACATCCGATCCACACTGCAGCCTTTGTAACTTAAGCTATATTATTGTGGAATATCTGTACACATTCAAGGCTTTCCTTAAGAAGCCCTATTTTCCAGAAAAATATTGGCACTGCACTGGGCTAGAGGCCATTAATTCACTTTCAATATATTTTATTTTAACTTTCTCAAATCCACAGACATCCAAACCTATCTTGAGAAGCATTGTCTTTTAACTACAAGTGAAAATCTCAGATTTTAGAGTAATAATACCACCACAATATTCCTCTGGCAACATAATTATTACATAAGAGGTAAGAGAGAGGAACAGAAAAAAGGTAAAATCTAAGACTTAAGGCAGAGAGCGACTATTTTAGATAAAAATATCAATATAGTAAGTAAAAGAGGTAAAAGTATGTTTCAGTGATGAACACAGTATGAATGTACGACTTACAAGACTGCTGTAATTATCAATGTTATCATCTGACACACATCTGTTAAATCTGTCTTTTCCACTTTCATCCCAGCAAAAACATTTGGTGCACTTTGGGAAAATACAAAAAGCAAGAAGCCAAAATAAAAAAAAAACAGAGCATTTTTGATTTAACATGATTAAACAAATCTCAACTTGCTAAAATGTCTGAACAGACGGGGTATATAAAGTCAGTGTTGTAACAGTAATCTAAATGTGATATGATAGATGACAGACTGATAGATTCATAATAGTTGGAATGCTACAATAACAAATAACTAATATTGACTTCAAGCAATCAGCATTGTGTTTATAGAAGTATTCTTAGGGTATGTATATTATAATTAAGTACAATAAAGTGTTAATCAACATCATGATTCTAAACATTGCAAAGTTTCATTATTCCAGGTATTGTATTTCTCATGAGAATCTTAACAGATAGTCATTTAAGCAGGAGGTGTGGTGACATGACACATTCAAACTAATGTGGCATGCTTACTTTCCATTAACTTGGGTGATGGCGGTTTAGGTAGAAACCAGACATGCACAGGGCCGTAGTGGAAAGAGTGGGTGGCAGCGCCAGATAGCCAATGACATGGCACTCAATACAGTAAAGGGGAGCTACTACTTAAAGACACAGTAACATCAAAAAAGTTCTAATCCTGTGTCTCTTGGTTATATACGTCCAAATAAATAAAAAGTTTTTTATTACGATGACTGCACTCATTTTCTATACATACATTTATCAAATCAAATGTGGCTCCGTTCCTGGGGGCTTGAGTGAATCTCACCCATCATCATCTAAAAACACACTTGACCAGTAGCTCGTGGCAAAAAATTTGGTTAAGCTCTAATTTTTTGTTTCTCCCTCATCCTCCGCCTCCTGATGTAACTAAGTGGGTGAGGAAGGTGTGGGTGGAGGCTAAAAAGTTGCGCCCCTTTTTGAGCAATCCATTTAAATCTGCAGGATTTGATCAAATCCCTGTTGTAACTGTACCCTACTCACATAATCTGTTTCAGTTGGAAATACCTCACATTATGAAAGCTATATCCACTATAACTGCTGTGTCACTGTGACTTTAAAGTCAGTTTTAATGAAACCTAGTCTGATTTAAAGATTGGTCCAACTATTTACCTTCCAAGTTCATTCCAGCTTGAAGACATTTCCTGAAGCGGCAGGCTGGACAGTTCTTCCTGCGGATCTTATCAATGATGCAGTCATTTCTCCCTGCACACAGGTAGTTGTGCTGTCCTGTGAAGGGGATAGGAAGAAGAAGAAGAAGATGGAAAAAATGGAAACATATTAGCTAGCTAAGAAGGTTTGAGAAGGATTAGCCTGAGGAAAACAAACCAGAGATGAAACTGTAATTAACTTAATCTGACAAAGAGGCAGCATTAGATATTTGAAATTATGTGTTGACTCCATCAAAATTTTTAGAAGAAATGTTTGTCAGTGACATACAGCAACGCAATTTATGGTAAACAGGCTCGACCAAACCTCTTATTGCACGGGACTAGTATTACCTGTGGACCTCTAGTAATTTGAAATAATTGCGGAGGTCATCTGTTATCTTAATCCCTTGCTAATCTGTTACAGTATGTCTGTAATTTGTCAAGTAAAAATTCCACTGCAAATTACCTTTGTTAAACACAGAAGGTGTGTGATCATATTAGTTCCGTGCAAATCTGCAGTGTTTTGGGGTTGTATTGGCTGCTTTAGCAATTATAAATGAAAGTTTTTACAGCCTTGACATCATATGCGGGGGATTATGTCAGTAAATTCAGTAAACTACAGCCTTCGCTTATCCTGTGCGAATGCTATGCACGAAACACAGACGTGAGGGGGTAATTTCTAAATCGCAAGAGGTACCCTGGTAATACTAGTCCCATGCGAGTACGGCTTTTGACTTTAATAGTTAGGGATGTTAAAGGATAAAGCTGGTGATACTCTCCATTTCTGTTGTTGGAAACAAATGTGATGAAAAGACCAAAACCAACAATGTCTCTTAATAGTTTCTGACTTTCTTACACTTTTAGCCCGAAGCCCATGTTAATCTTTATAAACTGGTCACAAATATATGATTTCATTCATTTTTTTTTATTTTCTACAGCTGAGCACTGTAGTTTTTAGCAAACATTACTGAAATAGGAGTAAAGAGTATATTTGGTGGGGACTATTTTTTGTTTCGGATTCGATGTGCTAGTGAGTATTTACACGCTACAATACAGCAATGCTACAGTAAACTAAAAAAACCTACTACTCTTAACTAATGTGCAGACAGAGTAAAGGTTCAAGACTATGAGTAGTTTATTCACCGCAGACAGGATCAATGTTATCTTCAGAAGCCTAGCAATTCATTTTGCTCTTATATGCTGATGTGCAATTTCTGGGCAACACTTGTGTCATCTTTGTACCGATATCAGACTGTGGTGCTGTCACAATTTCAAACAGATTTAAATTTGCACTGCTGATGAGTTGGTTGGACCAAAAGACATCCATAGTATTTGTAATAAAGGGAAAACATTCCTGAGAATAAAATGAAAAGTTTTTAAATTAAAGTTAAATACACACAATATCACAGTGTGCAACATTTATTTTATTTTATGTGTGATGTGACCATGTCAGTTCAGTAACATTAGCCTAGGACACAGTGCAACAGTGTCTTGCTTTTATCACTTACTGTACAGTACTTGTGTGGCAGAGCCTGAAGAGTATCACGTGAATCTTATCTTTCCACATAACATAACACATTCTTTTGAGTTCAGACTGAGACATAATCAATCTTATAGACAAAGTTAATAAGATGTCCCGTAGTAGTATGCAAAGCATGCCATGCTCATTTTTTAAGTTTCACTATAACAGTCATTCTATGAAATCCAATGGTCATGATTAACTAGAATCACCTCTGAAGTGCTAGATGAGTCACTAACCCAGCAAAGAACTTCAAATCTGCTGCTGAGAGCATGTTAAACTGTGGAAAACAGATCATAGGCAGCAATTTAGAAAGACTCTAAGGTTTGTTTTAACTTAGCCTTCTCATTTCAACTAATGGATTCCTAAAAGCGGTTTGAGATCCTAGTCCGACAGGGAAACACATGGTGCACTGAAGAAACTATGCAAGTTGCAAAACAGCAGAGAAAGAAATGAGATGCAAGCACACAAAAAGTGTGCAAAAGTTGGCTGGAATGCAGACTGGTTTTTCACTTCTACTCACTCATTGTTTATCAAATTGACAGGTGATCTGTGCTGCATTTAACCTAAAGTTGAACTATTTTCAATTTTTTTAGCTTAAGCTCTGCAACGGAAAAACACCAAATTGCAGCGCTCCCCTATTAGTTGCATTCTTCCAATAAAAAATGTTCACAAGCACTTCTTATTAAGGAGCATATGCCCCTTCTGGGTGACTGGATAACTAAATTATAGCATACTCCCCCATCGCCAATTACTGTAGATATTGAGAGGTAAGATGGAAGGCCTGCTCATTAGTCACTTCTAGTATAATAGCATTACTCATTATAGAGCAGATCTACCCAGCTATCACACTGTGAGTGGCAGAGGATGCAATAAATAACCGCATGGAAACCCTGCCATGTGCAGTCTTTTTATAATCGTGAAACTTGCCACTATATTCTAAATAGATACAGAGATCATTATACTGGATAATACAATAACTATTTGTTACTTGTTCTGCATCTGCCACTCTACAGCAACACTTCATTTATTGTACACATGCACTGAGAAGTTACTGCATGATCGCAAAAAAAACACCATTGGTTAAAACAAGACCTTACACAAAGTCAACAGTGTCTTGACGAAATGCCCTTTGACACATTGTTACTGGTCTTTGAAATATCATGTGTTTGATGCAGCTTTTTGAACTAAAGGGCATTCAATATTACTGCTGGCGCCATTTCATAGAATGTCGAAATAATAAGATACAGGGTGTAATTGTTTTTTTCTGTATCACTCATCCTAGAGGCGCATGGATGATATCAGGATATTGTGCTATACATTTAAAATGATATTCCTAATAAAAAAGTAAGAACAGCCTTTGAATTCCAAAAAGCCTTAAACCTCCTTCATCCTTCCCCTTCGTCCGCTTATCTGGTATCGTGTCGCGGGGGGAGCAGCTCCTTTTACCAATGTCAAAACAGTTTTGAGCATTCATGTGTTTGTGTCTACAAGTAAATTCCATAATAACAGTCTTGTGATCCTTAGCTATTATATGACCAAGCAGTGCAATAATCAAACCAACAAATCACAAGTTAGCTGGACATGCATTCTAGATTCACCACCAATCTCAACAGCTGGCAATCATTGGTGTCAATGTTGACAATAAAAAACCTGATGGAAAATATTTGCTGACCAACATCCTTTTCATGATGAAAATGAGATGACAACTTTGAACCTTTAAAAAAAAAAAAAATCACAAAATGTATTCCAATTACATTAACAAATAAAAACTACAGAGAAAGATGGATAAATAGATACATTTACAGATTTTTAGGACATCTTTCTCATCCTGAATTATGCCACCCAACATCTCTTTAAAATTGAGCAAAATTACTTGACCACGTTTGACCTGCTGTCCCTGCCAGCAATGTCAGCTGACACATTAATGGACCTAATTCATCTACAGTCCCAGTGAAAATGAATTAGGCTGTCAACCGTCAATATTTTCTTGAAGATGTTAACAAAAAGATTAATGTTATCCAATGTTTAAGATACTAAGACAGCGAATAGTATTTTAATAAATAAGAGACTGAATCACTGCAATGCAGGGTCCAGGTAGCTGCAATAATGCCAAGCATGCAGCAAGAATAACGGTGAGTGACCGGCTATGTTTATACAGCCAGAATGTGTTAGTCACACCTACAACACTGCGCGTGTATCATCATAACAACCTAAGACAAAAAATGTATTAATTAAAATTCTTTTTAAACTATTAAATTATATGAACAAGATGAAAGAAAGCCCATACAGGAGACCCAATTGAAAAGGTCCAGGTTTGTGACTCTCATGATTATTTCCATTAAGGCTGAGAAATACAGTTCTGTTCAATGTTAATACCTGTACAGTATTGTTAACAAAATACATTTTAAGTATGTATTTATGTCTGAGCAACCACTGTTCATACATTGTATAATGCTGGCTGTCAGACCTCTGTAACACTGGCCTGTGTAATTACCTTTGTAACAGTGAGTCAGCTCATATTCAGTTACCCTTTATCATGCAGTGCTTTACATTATTTTGCCCTCTTCCTGTTTGCTCACAAGCGAGTGAATACTGAGCCTAATACAGCAGCCTAAACGCATGTACTATGAGCACCAGCAAACACTGAATCTGGGACATCCAAGCAAATGATCAGCTCAGCTTAATGATGCTTTAGAACAGCAGCGCCCTATGTTGGTGTTGGCTGGAGCTAAATAAATTCTGTAATCAAGATGGAACATACATGTCTGTAAATGTACTGGACTTTAACATAGTAGTGTAAAACTAGAGACTAAAGTTCATAGTACGGACTACTTTAACTGTAAAAAAACAGTGTTAGTTATTTAATGCCCACTTCATATAATGTATATAAAAACTATGGTTATATTTGTATTAGTGGCAAAGGCAGTTTTCCTCTAGACATTTATCAAAATCAAAGAAAGAATCGCAGCCTGGGGGTTGTCAGTTGCAGTCATCACTGATAACACAGGAAGTAATTGCAAACAATGGCGTAAACAGCCATCTGTGGTGTCAAAAGTGCCAGCTGAATCACGCTGATATCCTCTCTCCCTTATCCTGCCCTGATCTGCTAACAAGGGGCCTGGCAGCACCCATCAGTACTGGTTGGTGAAGCCTCAGGCTGGGTTTGTAGCCAACTCTAGCATGTAGGGCTGCAACTGATGTGTGTTTGCTCAGTTGGCCAGTGGTTAACAATGTCAACTCACAGCAAGGAGGTGCAGAGTTTGAACCTGACCAGATAATTTCAATTCATCAATAATCACTAGTTACTTAATCTGACCGTCTGTAAAGGAAGTTATGACCAGCAAATATTCTTAATAATTAACCAAAACAACATATACATACATATATATATATATACATACATATATATATATATATATATATATATATATATATATATATATATATATATATATATATATATATATACATATATATATATATATATACATACATATATATACACACACATATATATATATACATATACATATATATATACATACATACATACATATATATATACATATATATACATACATACATATATATATATATATATACACATACATACATACATACATACATATATACATATATATATATATATATATATATATATATATATACTACATTTTTTTCAGCAATCACATAACTGCTTTGCAAATGAAGACATTTATTTTTGCCTAAAAGCTACCATAAAACCACTGTTTCAACACCTTACTAAAGTCTAGAAGATGAATTAATTTCTGTAATGTCTCCTAACCCAAACATAATGTTAGATTAGTTGAGGAAAAACACTGAGGAATATTGTGGCACACTGAGCTGTAGAAACTACTGTTTAAAGGTATGTTGAAAAAAACTTAAAATTTGAAGATAATTTTAGGTCAAATTGTTCCTTTGGGAAAACAACTTTGAAATAAACAAAACAAATAGTACTGTTAAGAGTTACTACTAAGAGTGCAGTTAAAAATGTAAATACATTGAATTGAAAATTGTGCAGAGACAGGGGAAGTGATGATATTGAAGGTATTATATTTACTTACCGGCAAAAGCTAACAGTTACGGTCTAAGACTCAAGTGTGCTCCCTTATGTAGCTACATAAGATATCTCTGTTACTTAAGAGTGTTGAAAAGAGGTTGTGTTTATTATTCCTTATGCTGAAAACAATGGGCTGCAATTTATGTTTTCTTCTTATGTTTAATGTGGGTCTCACTCATTGCTGAAACACATTATAGACTTACTTATCGTTGCTGTTAAGTAAAAACCACTTGGTGATTTCAACATTTTCAGATATAAACTTTAGGATTACTTTTTAAATTACAAAAAAAAATAGCATTTTAAAACCAACCGGATATTCTGAAAAAAATCTGTCACAATGCTGACAACAGGGCTTCTGTTCTTAACTCGTCAACGTTTTGGAAATACAGGGTTTTTAGAGGACTACTATGTTATGGTTACTCTAGACTACAATTGACATTTGAAGTCAAATGACATTGCTATCAGTTCAATCAATCCAGCATGATTTTTTTTAAGCGCGGGAACCTTAAAACAGTTATCAGTAAAAACAGTGAGACACACACAGAGTAAATAAAACACATGAAAAGCACAAGGGAAGTTGAGAGGTGAGTTTTGACATCAGATCTCAGGAGGTTAATGTGGGTCAAGTGCAAACGGCCTAATTAGAAACAGGGTGTGATTGCAATTATTCTATCTGCCACCTGTGAGGATGATGAGGTGGAACATTCCAAGCAGAGATTGAAGAGCACAAAATCATTCACGGGCAATTTACGCTGACTTGAATGACCAAATCAGAACATCTGCATGCAGTGACATATAGCTGGCAGAATAGGCTATGCATGAGTCTAGGCAGATTGGTCATATTTCAGTGCTGAAGGAATACAGCGACATGGGCAAATCAAAGGGGATATTATTAACATTATCATCATCATCATGAACATCATCATCATTACCATCATCATCATTATTATAATTATTATTATTATTATTAATTTGTATATTATTAAAAGTGCATTTATTTACCATCTGTATTTTGCCGTGCTCTCCATCCTTCACCATAGAGACAATGACCGGAGAATGGGAAGGGGGAGAAAAACAAAAATAACAGATGTTAACAGAACTTTCTTAGTGCTAATGTAGGCAGCTCTTTTCAAAATAAAACTTACACTTCACTTTGAGCGCTTGACATTTACATCAGAGCCACATCATGAAAAGCTGATATGTAAGATAACGGTCAACAATCATACAACTCAACAGATTAACTGTCGCAGATTGTCCAGCTCAAATCAAGTGTTCGTATCTATAATTTTACAATGAATTCAAATTTAATCTATATTATTGTTTTTACACATATTTTAGGAACAGTAGCCTCAGATAAATGTTTAAATGTACATACAGGAGGCTAAAAATGACTCCAAAGTTTCCATCATCAACCACTAGTCAGGTTTTAGTCCTGAACTGTTCCAGAAATCACCTTAGAATGAGAGTAATGAGTTCACTAACTATTTGTTTAAGTAGCAGTGTTAGTTACAGATATAGAGGCAACTGACAGATAAACATCTAGGGCTGCAGCTATCAATTATTTTAGTAATTGAGTATTCTACCGATTATTCCATCAATTAATCGGATAAGAAATACTTTTGTTTTATTGAAGAGCAATAATAAACAATAGTTTGGTTAAATTTTCGGAAAAAGCTACATTTTTGTTGCCTACATTGCTTACAATATCATCTCTCAAAAAACTAATTATGAAGTGCATTTAAGTGCCATATTACATTGTAACATTTTTAAAGAAAACATTTTCTGAAATGACATTAACCTCACACTAAGGCCTACATTAAACATACATAAACATTACCTTAAGTTGTGCAACTTCACTTTCAGAACTACAAGTTTCATCCTGAGACTGATCTATAGGCCTATATGTGAATATATGTATATGTAAATATTAATTATACTCAATCTATTTTAATTTATATATAATATATAAATTAAATAGATTGAGCTCTGCTACACTTATGCTAGTAGATTGTTGATCAGCTGTTTCTCCATGAAGAGAGAGTGAGAGAAAATGGTGCGCAACAATCAGCTGTTTCTCCGACGGGATAGTCAACACGTCGGCTCTTTAGATCAAATTGTGGTCACTGCTGCGTATTTTCTTGTCTTTGTTTTTGCTAGTTGTTGTGTTTGGTGTAGTTTCATCGTCCATACAACTCCGTGATTTACTTTTGTCGGGTCCTCTTCGTGGAATGGATGAGAAATGTTTTCTGTTGAGATGCTGAAGCATTGAAGTTGTGCTATTATTGTGGTAAGCTAGTTCGGTTTTTCAGTAGACACACTGTACAGGATTTTCGTTTTAATTACGTTTGAACTGATTCCAAACTTTGGACACTTTCTGTAGTTTTCTCCAGCCTGTCTCTTCTCCTAGCCCCTCACTATTTACGCTCTGGCATGTGCCGCCCGCAGACTTAGCAGCGTCTGGTGTGCGACAATAATAATGATCCGTGTGGAAACACCGTCCGTCAGCAATACAACGTTGGTAACATTGATTTAACGAAGCTTCGAGGCAAATCATTTTGCATCGAGGATTTTTTGTAATCGAATTATTCGAGGAATCGTTTCAGCCCTACAGAAATCCTTCTTTTTTCCTAACATAAATTACTCTCCGTTTGTCAGATTCATTCCTGCCTCTCCCATCTCTAGAACTTGTCAAGGCAATTAGCTTTAATACAAGCCTCTTGATGCACAAACTGCCTCAGAAGAGGTCAGTTCTAAGACTCAAACCCACAATAATGCATGAAGATGATGTGGGTCTACTAAAGCCCAACAACTGCTACCCTACTATTCCACTCTGACCTTGGACTTTGGGAAATTATTTAATTTTCTGCTGCCTAAGAGAAACAGCCGAGATGTTTCATTGTTGTGCAACAGCTTCAAGAGCTGATTATATGCAAGTCAAATGAATGAGAATCTTTGGGACAGAATGTAATTTATTTACATACTTGTTCTTAAAGGTGCTGTAGGTAGGATTGTGAAGATCCAGTACTTAGCAAAAAAAATGTAACCGGCAACTTCTCAGTCCCTCCCCACTTCCTGCTAAAGGCCAAAGGTCTCCTAAGCCCCTCCCCCCACGAGTGAGAATGAATGCGTGTGCAAGAGCAGTGATTGACATGCATTTAGACACCCCCCCCTCTGGCCCTGATTGGTGCATCTGAACAGGGAGCGGTGGATTTTTGCAAATCGCACTACAGGCTGTAGGTGGTGCCAGACGAGCCAGATTCTTTTTTTAAATGACCTGCTTCATGTAGTTCTACTCAAACATAGGGTCAGTTTCAGCAAATATGACAGAAAGTTAGTTATATAAGTCTTACCTACTGCACCTTTAAACTTTTTTCTTACAAAGATTTGTGTAATAACCATCATTCAAATCTAAATTTAGTTTTGGGCGTTTACACGTGTCATGTCTGAGTGATTGAGTGAGTGGATACAGGTAGGTGTGCGAAACCAACCTTCAACGGCCCTCTTGAAGAACACTTTGCAGCTGCCGCAGGTTACAACCCCGTAGTGGCACCCAGAGGCCTCGTCTGAACACACCAAACAGATCTTATGTGTCTGCCCACTGGGCTTGGATTGGCTCGGCACCACAGAACTGCTGGTCTCTCCTGCTCTGGTTGACAAGCTGAAATGCATACAGAGAGAGAGCAAGAGAGAGAGTTAGAGAGAGAGAGAGAGAGAGAGAGAGAGAGAGAGAGAGAGAGAGAGAGAGAAATATGTGAAGACCAGTGAGAAGCAAAGATGTTTGCAATAAATCCAAGGCAGGCTGCCGGGGGCAGGTTTATGGGTATATAGACAGCCTCAATGGTATGTTGTACTGTTGCTAGGAAACATGAAAACCAGTGGACAAATCCAGTGGACTAAGGTAAATATGTGAACTGACAACAGATTTTGCTGCTGTTTCTCTGATCAAAGTCTTTTCCTGTGGTGATCTGGACAAGGGCTTGAATGATTGTGGTATTTTTTAAATAATTAAACAATAATGTACATTAGTTCTTGCAAAAAAATCTGACAGGCACATAATTGGAACTTTTTCTTCTCTGTACAGCACAATGATGCAAAAATAAGATGTTCAGAGTGACTTTGGGAAGCATTCATTTGACTTAAATGTGATATAGGCTAGTTGATGGTTTGTTAATTTCGATGAGCTCGCTGATCATTTTCTCATTAATGCTTAATGTCCAAGCAAAGAAGTCAAACCCAAAAGGCCTATCACTGGCGAGAGCTCTTCTGTATGGTAACTAAGCTCTAAATCTCACTCCAAGCCTCCAATTGTGTTATTATGAACATTAAAGACTTGTTTAAATCTTTTCCACAAACATACACACACACAGTTATTATCCCCAACTGTTTATACTGTAATTAGACTTAAAGTAACTGAGACACCTGAACTGCAGTGTGAAGCTTAACTAGGCACCAACACCAAATTGTCAGGTGTATTGCATGCAAAGTGCCAGCATATGCACTGAGAGTATTTCAGGCTTAAGGGCCTGTTGTGGCCAAATAGACTCCAAGCTATGGTTAGACCGACACTGCTGTGTAATCCATGACAGGAATTTAACAGCATTAGAAGGGCTTAAATCTTTTCTCCTTTGTTTGTTTTGGCAGCACACTCATTGGAATGTATATGAGCAACACGTTACAGAGTTGGCTTGCAAAGCTTGATAATGATTTTGCATACCGGCCTATAGATATCTTGGTGCGTAAGCTGTATCATAATGCTCCAAGTGTTGTTGCAACCCATTTTCTCTCCATGGCTTTCAAGCTACAGAGCCATGTTTGCCAGACAGGAGTGGAGAGGGGACAGAGTATATAAATGGAAGATGTTAGTGTCCGTCTCAAAGACCAGGAGCCATCCTTGTCCATTTTCCCAAACAAGCACGACCTAAATTCACAGTGACCAGAGCCTCATGGTCATTGGAAAGACGACACTTATGTAAATTGGACTGTGACCAAGTCGGAGTAGAGGTGGTGTATCTTGGATGACGTCCAGCTGAGAAGTTTAGCCATAACTAAACACTGAACTAGGCAAGATCATTCCCAACACATGCAGATGGTGGCGGATTCAGCCAGCTTAACTTTTGTCAGTGAACTAAAACAAAAACATACAATCACACTGTTTTGCAGATGGCTTAAAATGGAGGGGGAAGACAGAGCAGGTGGCTTGTTCAGTCTGGAAGAGGGAGCATGACCCTCACCGTGATGATTATCTGTATGTGCATTTTGGGAGATGCTAAAACACATTAAGTTAGAGATGCACCGATAGACCGGCCGGTGACCGGAATTGGCCGGTTTTCACGTGCTCGGCCATGACCGGCGACCGGCAGGTCAGTCTGACATATGCCGATTTCATGCCGGTCAATGCTACAATTAACTGACAACATAAGTTATACGAGTTACAGTTCTCAAGGACGCACGCACACACGGACGCGACAGCACAGTCTCTTTTTCCTTTCTCTCAACTTTTCCGCCGTGTGTTGTGTGTACCGGCTCGCGGTGTGAAGCGCTATTCTCGCACATGTAGGGAACCTCGTGAATTAACCTGCAACATGTCAGCTGTTTGGAAATCCTTCAGCGTGTGTGCAGACGATAATAAGTTTGCAATATGCAACAACTGCAAGGAAAAAGTAGGGCGTGGAAGGACGACACCAAAAACTAAAATCACATTTTTTTAGTTGGATATTGGATGTGAAAAGAAGGAAATGGTTCTAACATTGCACTTTAGATGTGTGTGCATTTCCCACACCAGGAGTCATTTATATAGTTCTATTTTATAGTGATCCATTATCTGTTCAAAAAATGTTCTGTGTTCTGTGCAAAATGTTCTATTAAAGAAAAGATAGAAAATAAATATTTGTGTGTGCTGTAAAGAGGTTAGAATAAATGAAATCGGAATCGGCTAAAATCGGTATCGGCTGGCCTAACTCAAAGAAAATCGGAATCGGCCTAGAAAGTTGTAATCGGTGCATCTCTACATTAAGTCCAATTGAAACTACAAATAAAATGTATAGCATGGTGCTGCTGCAATAACAATGCTTTGTGAACTCAAATAAAAATCAAAAGGTTTATTCAAACATAAAACACGTAACTACCACAGACCTAGCAGGATGCACGACTAACACCTACTGTAAATGGCTATGTATAACTTATCAAACTGTTTTTAAGTCTCTGATAGCGGTAAATTAACCAACCTCAACAAGACTCTGACCTACATTTGACACCCACATTTAACAGTCATTTTCACCTTGTTGTGCATTTGATCACAGACTATGTCATGCAAGGTAGATTGAATGGTTAAAAGGAACACGCCGACTTATTGGGACTTTAGCTTATTCTCCGTAATCCCAAGAGTTAGATAAGTCCATACATACCCTTCTCATCTCCGTGCGTGTTGTAACTCTTTCCGACAGCTCCACCGTAGCTTAGCCTAGCACGAATCCTGAAGGTAATCGGTTCCAACTAGCCTACTGCTCCGAATAAGTGACAAAATAACGCCAACATGTTCCTATTTACATGTTGTGATTTGTATAGTCACAGCGTGTACAAATAACAAGGTCACATGAGACACAGCCATCTTCTAATCGTATATAAAATGGGAACTATATTCTCAGAAAGGCGAAGCATTTCTACTCTCTGCTCAGGGCTTCTCAGGTGCTGCAAGCATATCACTCGGCCCATGTAGCAGAAGTAGCACTGCTTCGCCTTTCTGAGAATATAGTTCCCCGTTTATATACGGTTAAAAGATGGCTGTGTCTCATGTGACCTTGTTATTTGTACACGCTGTGACTATACAAATCACAACATGTAAATAGGAATAGAATAAATAGGAATGTTGGCGTTATTTTGTCACTTATTCGGAGAGGAGGCTAGTTGGAACCAATTACCTTCAGGATCTGTGCTAGGCTAAGCTACCGGTGGAGCCGTCGGAAAGAGTTACAACACGCACGGAGATGAGAAGGGTATGTATGGACTTATCTAACTCTGGGGGTTACGGTGAATAAGCTAAAGTCCCAATAAGTCGGCGTGTTCCTTTAATAAGGTTTTCCATAATAATTAAAGGATTTTCCACAGTAATTACATTACTTGGCACTGAAACTAACTACTTCAGCTCCCCCTTATTCTGACCAGTACACACTATGGTTAGACTGTATCTGCAACATTGGAACTTTGCAAATTTTGGCAGACGCTTTCTAATATGAACGGGTCTTAACTCTGGATTGTCAGTCAGGCAGCAGTAGGGTATTTAAAGAAACAGCCCTCTTTGAACCACCGCTTTAAGGAGTATGGTGTCCTGCTATGTGCTCATCTTTCTGGCTCTCTTATCAACTTAAGGCCGCTATGGCTCGATTTGAGTAAAGATACTGTGAACACTAATTATCAGGCAGTGCTTGACCTGTAATGGCTCTGTTGGGATTGTTCAGCCACCGGAAGAAGAATAAAGACTGCCAGTGAAGCGGGAGATCCCATGACACGAACCCACCAAGTGAAGCGTGCAATTGCTTTTTATTTTTCAGATCATTAGACATTATTAGTAACAACTGCACTGCAAGACTTTAATATTTTGTCATAATGACCTTTTCTTCTTTCTTTTTTTAATTGTCATTTTTAGAATTGTAAATTGCATGTTACACTATTCTATTCAATCATGACTTGACATGCTGGTAATGTAACATGACCACAGGGTGGTGTTTGAATGAAACATTTGTAACCCCCAGGCTACTCCTGCTCTAACGCACATGCTCCTCCCTTAGCTGAGCCATCAAGTGTGGCTCTGAGCCATGCAGTGGAGATTCAAGAGCAAAAATGAGAAACCAACGCATGCAGTGATTAACACACAAACAAAGATGTATATACACATATGTAGAAGTCAGAAGCGTAGCAATCCAACAAACACACCTGATCATCAATACTTTCAGAAGATATGAATAAAGACAAAAAAACAGTTTGCAGTTCAATGCCCTTTGCTGATCTATCTCTGCTCACACTGCTCTTGTGTGTGTATGTTTGCACTTCTGTGTGTGTGTGTGTGTGTGTGTGTGTGTGTGTGTGTTCCCGCTCTGAAAAGCATGCCTCCAATCACTTTCCTTACTATTTTACTTCTACAATCACCTCTTTCTGTTTGTGAACACATGCTTACAATATGTGTTACTGAGAGGCTGTGCAGAAATGTTGGAGGGCCAATGAAACTCCGGAACAAAAACAAGAAATTAAATCCTGCTGCAACAGAAAGTATGTGCCTGCAGGATTTTGTTAAGAATGCACAATCCTCTCTATCTCTATGCAAATAGTATATTTATAGAGTGTACCATGTACAACTGGAAATCAATATTGTCCCCAATCTCTTCCCAACGACTCAGTTTGGAATCAAACAGTGCCTCTATTTTATTCCACTGTCAATAAGTATAATTCAATAACCATGAACATGACAAGTGTTAATTTAATTTACATCACAATATAATTAAACCAGAGCATCTAGACAAGTTATAAATGTGTAATAAATGTTCTTAATGACACAATGTTACATGATAAGGCAGTGGAAAAGCACTAATGACAGTCCACAACAAACAAAGTGCCCCAGCAACTATGGAGGGAGACTGTCAGAACTGGGCTAACCTGCTGTGTCACTGGGGAATCGTATACCACTGACTACAGTGGGAACCAATGAGAGGATTGTTTTTCCATTAACTTCAAAGCTTTTGTAGGCCAATGTGTGGGATTTGGGTGGGAGAGTGAGTAGAATATGAGAACATTCAGAGTGCTAAGGCTTGACACATTGGAAACGGACTGACTTGGCCAAACACATTATAGGAGACATTTGGGGAAACTAATGTAAGTATTAGTGTGGTTTCTAACTTTCTTTTATTAATATATTATATATCACTGTTGAGTAAAAAGTCTTGCAGCTGTTCTCTTTGATAAAGAAACGTCTAGATTTCTATGAGAACTACATCTAAAACCATTGCATAGAAAATATATTGTCTTCTAAATCTAGTTTTGCAGCACTTTTGATGACACAGATGTTGTTTGGATGACTAATTGTTTCTGAATATAATTTGTAGTTATTTTAAATTCCTATTGATAAAGCTTGAGTGGCTTTGTATATTCCAAGCAGTTATCTTCCTTGAATAGATATGATTTCATGTTAGTTTCTGCAAAATAGTTTGTGTCATCGTTTTATGGCAACCTTGGCACATAATGAACATCTTCCATGCTCTGCCTACTCTCTGATAGTGAGTGGGTTCCCCAAAGGCCATCCATTATCAGAGAACCATAGAGAAGAGGGGAGGTTGGGGGTGTAATCTACATTCAAAAGGGAAAACATGACATTACTTATATTCCCCCATTTTAGGGGTACACACTCAATTTGTAGACTGGGATGATATTTATTGGACTGTGTGCTTATTTGATTTAATCCGGATAATCAATTAGTTGTTTTCGCAATAAAACATCAGAAAATAATCAAAAATGCCCATCCCAGTTTCCCAGAGTCCAAGGTGATGTTTGAAAATATCTTGTTTTTTCTGACCATGACTCAAAGATATTCAGATTGCAATGATTTAAAACAACAGCAGCAGCAGCAACAGCAACTCCTCACATTAGTGCTAGGGGTGTGAATATTCACTGGTCTCATGATTCGATTATGATTATCCTGTCAACGAATATCAACTCGATACGATATCACGATGCATCACCTCCTTAATATTAATAACAAATTCAAGGAGTCAGATATTCAGTATATCAACTCCCCTTTTTATTGTATCTGCTCTTAAAAAACACCTGAATGTAGCAGAGTCTGAACACAGCAGACAACAGACAAAAGGCAAAAACAAAAGAAGCAGGGACAAATCAACAAGTAACATATAATCGGTTATTGTCTGTCACTGCATCGCTGCATAATCATCCACGTCCGCATTGCGATGCATCGATGCAATGATTAATTTTAACACCCCTAATTAGAGCAGCTAGAACATGCACATTATTGGCATTTTAGCTTGAACAAATGGCTCAAATGAGTTATCAATTAAACAAAATAGTAAAATTCAAAAAAAGCTTTAGCATCTTATTTTTTTTAGAAAAATGTGACAAAATAAATGCAATATAATTATTTGGTAATACTGTGCAGCCCGATCGCATCAACCCATTATGTAAAAATCTGTTCCCTGACTTTTTCATCTTTATTCTGCAATTGTACTGTTTTACTGTACTTTTCCCTTCCTGCCTTTCCCTACTCTCACTTCCCCTCTCTCCATCACATCCGTCTCTCTCACTGACTCTTTCTCTCTCAGCCTCTCTCGTTGCTCATTCCCCCTCTTCCTCTTTCCTTCACCCTGCCTCATCTGCCAAGGTTATATAATATTCGTATTACTGCTGCTAGGGCAGCCTCCTCCTCCCCCCGCACTCAGCCTCTCAGCCAATCGAGTGTCGCTACTGGCAGGAAGTATGGAGTAGGTCAGGCAAGTCATGGGATTATCCAACCCACCTACCCAGAGACAAGCGTACACAGCATACAGTATGTAATAGATTGAATTTGTATAGCGCTTTTCAAGGACTCAAAGTTGCTTATGTGTATGTGTATGTTTTCTGTGTGTATCTCTAATACGAAGCTTGTATGTGCATGTGTTTGTGTTTGTGTGTGTGTGTGTGTGTGTGTGTGTGTGAGAGTTAATTTGGTCTTTGAATTACTGAGTGGAGCCTTTGGTTGCTAGAGAGGAGCACAGTTATAAAGCTACCCTTGTTTCAGAAATCACCATGTGACTGTGTGTCCCTCTTTTCTTTTTCTCCCACTAAACTCCACTCACCCACCCACCCCTCCTCACATCTGAAAGTCTACATCTCCTACACAGTGCTGTCACTTCAAACATCATTTCACAGCATCAGCCGATTCTTTTCACCCCCCCCCATGTAATTTGAACAGTTATTTGAAAACAACTACACACAGACACACACAATTCCGCTGAGGCAAGTGCAGTTTGTTAAAATTCTACATTTACCTGACTAGGACCTTGTGGCCATGCAATTTATGATTGTTGCCTGCCAGAAACAAAAGGCGGAAAAGCGGTTACGTTTTTATAGACCTGCAAAACCTGTTAGCGCGGAGGTAGGAGTGGATGGGTGAGTCAAAAAAATTGTGTGACTAGGGTCAACACTGGTTTCTTATGTCTCTTTAACCTTAACCAAGTAGTTTTTGTGCCCAAACATGATGGTTGTAGATCAGAAATCAACTGATAAACAATGCTGTAATGCCGCTAGGGGCACCAACTCAGAATACAATAATGTCGGTATATTTCAAAGGCAATGACAACCTACTGTAGATACAGTATTTTGTCATTTAGTTTGGAGGACTTGTTGATTGAGGCAGTAATTCATCCCTTCCATTTCGTTTGTCTACATTCACTTCAATGCCATCCAGCTCAGAATCATTCAGAAAAACAATGTAAATTTAATCTTATAACCCAAACAATTCCATCATGAGAAGGAACCTTTCCATCCTGTCCTCCGGCTCTTTTTGGAGCCGCTGTGTGATAAGTGAAGGCCAGAGTGAGCGAGGCGAGTCAGAGCGCAGGAGAAGTGAAAGCTCAAATAGGGAAAAACAAGTTTACAATTCAGCCAAGCACTGTGACTTCCTTTCACGTACAAAGTGACAGTTGATATTTGTGCCATCCCACTATTGTTATTTTCTTATTTTATATTGTGCAGCTCTCTCTCTCTCTGTCTTATTTGTGTTTTGTAAAACACAGCCACAGAACCATTAGCATAGCAGCCACGGTGACATCTCATTAACAGTCATTTCCACAATGACTGGCAGTGAACCCGACAAATTTTTAATTCAGATTTTGAAATTAAATCAGTAAATGCAGTCTGCTCTGCCCCATTCTTTTTATCAGGCCTGAACACAATTTTCTTACTTTGGATAAAACTAATGTGTACATGCATTGTTTACAGCAGAGTGCTCAAAAAGCTTACCTGAGCTACGCTACAACTAGTCTATATTGACGACGTTCCACTTCCAGGATTGTTCCTGTGCTGCTGAAAATTTCGCCGGATGACTCTTTTTAGGCTGGATGTCCCTCACCTTCCGCTTTCTTTGTGTTGGCATTCTAATCTCTGGTGGATTTATGAGGACTATTAACTGCTCCTCAGATCTCTGCAGAGTAAATCCAGACAGCTAGCTAGACTATTTGTCCAATCGGAGTTTTCTTTTGCACGACTAAAACAACTTTTGAACGTACACGTTCCACCAAAACAAGTTCCTTCCCGAGGCCATTTTGCAGCGCCATGGTGGCTCCGTCCGGTGCTTAGCGCTCCCCATGACGATTGTGATTGGTTTAAAGAAATGCCAATAAACCAGACTAGTTTGTCTCCCATCCCGGAATGCTGTGTGGACTAGCCAGACCCTCCTCCGCAGCGCTGTGGAGGAAGGTCTGGCAATGCAAGACTACGCTACAACAGATACTCTGCAGTAAGATGAAGATTTGTTGCGGCTGAGTAGTGACTGCCAAATTTACTTAAATTTGCTTTTATGCAGAGTAGAAGTGCCACTCCAAATATAAAAAAAAGACAGATGGACAAACTGCCATAGGGATCCAATATGTGCCTCTTTCTGGAAGCGGACAAGAAAGATAGAAAATGAAGCTTGTGACCCTAGTGACCTGGCCTCGAGGCTGTCCAATAATTAAATATCTCTGTTTATTTTCTTTCCGTGGAATCATGTTGTGATGATCAGGGGATATTGTGGATATTGATAACAGATAATAACAAGTGTATTGTATTTAAAAACTGATAAAGCAGGGTTATGAAACATATGAGGATTGTTCAACATTACTCCAAATATTTTCTTCTGGTTTAATATGATGTGCATAAATGTGATAATTTAACACGTGAGTTTGCTCATGTTTAAGGTATAAAAATCATATTTATTTCAGACATACAGCATCACCCAGCAAAGTCCAGCAGGAGGCTCATTTCTTTACACAAGCTTCAGTTATATATAGAGAGCCCAAGACAAGAATGTGTGTAGGCATAGCAGAGCAGCCCAGAAAAGAACAGATCAAAAAGCTAAAAAGTGTGTCAACGGCACAAGCAGACAATCTATAACTTTGATTTATAAGACAATGTCCGGAACAGAAGAGAGCAGTTGAAAGCAACTTAACAGGAGACACAACTTCTACTGTTCCTCTCTGAGAAGGGTACGGTTTAGGCTAGATGAGGTCACATCTAAATCCCTGAAGCGTAGCTATGCTGTATTGGAATGTGGAGCTTTACAGGAAATTGGGCCACATGGTGTAGACCTCATGGAGAAGAGTGAAGGACAATGGCACAATCTTTCAACTTTATCCAGGTTATACCAACACCAGTTCTGTTCTACAACACCATAACAGCATGTTTATCATGAAGTTTAGCAAGATACAGATGGTCAGTCAAGCTGATAACATTTCAGAAAAAGTGTTTTCTGAAGTGTATACATGTCCTGTAACTATTTAAAGCTGTCGTGTTTACATTTGTTTGGATTTATGTGCAGTGTTTCTTTCACCAAAATATTGTGGTTATGGACTGAAAGGATTGTTGTGAGCAGATGCATTTTCTGGAATTTAGGACAGCAACACTGAACAGAAAAGAATGACTGATTTGCTATAAAACGTTAACTGCAACTAGAGCTAGTATGATTAGTTGTTTAATGAGATGATCAACACAAAATTTACTTTTGGTAATTGATGAAATTGTTGAAGTATTTTTCTACGTAAACATGCCACACATATTCTGGTTCCATCTTCTCAAATGTGAATATTTGTTTATTTATTTGTCTTCTTTTATATTAATATATTTTATTCTGAGAGCCTTATTTCAGTTGCAGCCCTAACTGCAGCCAACCATTATTTCTATTATTGATAAAGATATTGTCTTTTATTAATCAACTGATTATTTAATTAAAAGCACCCATACCAAAATGATGACCAATACCCATCCCTCTCACTAACAGCTAAATTAATACAAAGGCTAAGCAGCAGCAGCTAAAACTTAGCATGAAGCAATACCCAGCAGATATTATTATTATAAATAAACCATCATCTTGATTTGATTATTAGGGACTGTAGGACAGAACAAGTGGGATAATCAATGAATTGACCAATCATTTTAAAATGTAATTTCCATTCATTAAAGCTAACATTTTCTGAATTGTTCCAATGCTATAAACCCCAACAGTCTGGTACAGCATTAAGGTTCAAACAAATGCTCAGCCTTATTTGAAGCCCATCTTTGAACAGTGTCTGATTAATAAGATGAGGAGGGACTCATGTCAGTGACCCACCCTGCAAAGCCTAAGTGGGTGGGGACCCGTATCCACCACCTGGGAAGATGATCCTAACACTGCTGTAATAAAGCCTGTGTGTGTGTGTGTGTGTGTGTGTGTGTGAAGGGAACCTTCAATTGCTCCCTGCAGATTCGATTTGCTGCTGACACATTGTGTGCCTTAAATCAGATAGATGGCCAGGGCCTGAGGGCACAGAGCACCCATTTCCCTTGTGCCCTTATGTAATAAAATAATAACTTAGCACCTTAATGCTTTGCCTCCTAACAAATTACCCATGAGAAAGTCTTTCCATCCCCTTTCACCCACTCTTCCCCTGTCTCTTACTCTCTCAGTCACAACAGCACATTGACTGAATAGACCACTTTCTTCTCTCACCAATTCAAAATGTCTTACCACAAATGTATTTCCGATTAATATCATAATGCTGTCATAATGGTATTCAAAATGGCAACCGTGACAATGTAACCAGTGGGGAAAAACATTATGTTGGACACTGTTTTGCCACTTTCTTTTATGTTGGTGTGAACAATTGCAGCAGTGTCATGCAGCATGTACGCCAACAGCTATGACATAACAGAAAGCTTACCACAGCGAAATAAATATTTATTGAGGCCGTAAACATGTAAACAATAATGATATCAACATCCTGTTGGAAGAGGAAAGATTTCTTCCTACAAATTTAAGTCTAACAGTTTGGGCTAAAACTCATATCCTCACATGATACAAGAAAATACATCAATGAAAAAGACAGCAATTAAAAAAATACTTGGTTGTCTGCCATTGACACTAAATAAAGAAAAAGGGAGTGTAAAGGAGAAATTTGCTGTGCAGTGCTGTGGTGAGAAAAAAAAATCCACCACCTAGTCCACAGTTTGGCCTACATTTACTGTACCAAAACATATAAAAGGTTTAAACTAGGGCTGTCAATCGATTAAAAAATGTAATCTAATTAATTACATACTATGTGATTAATTAATCAAAATTAATCGCATACATAATTAACGGTGCCTGAACCGAAAAAGAAAAGAAAAAAAACGGGTACTAAACAACAGTTGGTGACATTAAAGAACGGCTTGTTTATTGCTAAGGCCATATGGTCAAAATGAAATGATTTAATAATAATGTATAACAATAACAATAACTAATTTCAGTAGTAAATTGCTGTTGAACCATCAGATGGAAAAAGGACATTTACAATAACTTCAAATGCACCACGAGGCTGTAGTTTACCAGTTTCATTGAACGCACCGTTTGTGTTGTTTCTCCGACGGCAGCTACAGATTGTTACATACCGGTGTTGAATCCTCTACAGTAAAAACTTTACACCGTTTAGCGTTATCTGTCAGCACTGTAACTGTGTTTAATCCAGCTACTAGCTAGCGGTAGGCTAACGTTAGCTGCTGTCGAGTATAGTGTTAACTAGCGTCATGTGCAGCGGTGTTTGTGTTTCAGAGCATCAGAGAGAAGTGCAGACATATCAGTGGCACCAGATTTCGGTAGCCAGGGTCGGCAGGAAGAAGATTTTTACAAATGTTCCAATTAATAATCCAGGCAGAACATTCTCGTCTCCCTCCTTCATTTTACAGTCCAATGGTGGCTAGAATGGCTCCAGGTCAAACGTCAATATGGAATGGATTAATCTGCGGGGGGGTTTTTTTAATGCGTTATTTTTTCTCAGATTAATTAATCGAAATTAACGCGTTATTTTGACAGCCCTAGTTTAAACATACAACACAGCAGAGAATGAAGGCTGGGGCAGAACAAGTTTTGAATGTCACCCCGCTATTCACAAATAGTAGAAGCTGAAACTCGATATGTGCACCCAGTATCGCCCCCGAGCTCTGGCCTGAAACAGCTTATGAAAATAAGTGTTTTTGTCTGAGGAAATGGAGACGACAACTAGCTAACATTACTGGCTGCTAGCATCAAGTGACCGGATGCCATTGACTCCTTTCATTCAATTGACATTATATTGCTGCCCGCTAGCAACCAATGAATAGAATTGGTTCTAGCATCAACCAAAGCATGGTAGCTTTAAAATTGATCTTTTTCCCCTGTACCGTATTATGTACTTTAATGTTGTTACATTCCTAGTATTTCCATTGGGGTTAGTGCGGACAGGCCTAAAGCCTTTAGGTGATTGTCTTTTCATTAAAACTTAAATTATAGTAAGGCAATTTAAGTTCACCGAGCCCAACCCTAGTGTAGTCAGTATTCTGGTCTCTGCTGAGTGATGATGGAAAACAGGTCACACATACAGGCAGGAAGGCATGCAGACAGAGCTAGTAGGCAGTAATGCAGAGAAAATATCCACAGCAGCAGTAACATTAGCAGAGGAGTGCATTGATGTCTTATGCTGACTAATGGGTGGTTACATTTGCATAGGCACACCATCTCTTTATGCAAAAAAGATTAATGAAGTTGAAGATGCAAACTGAATGCTGTTAACAGACCAAAGACAGGCAGTACAAGTGTGGTTGCGCAGGTTACTGTACAGGGTTGGGTATCGACAATCAGATCGAAATTTATAAGAACCAGAGATTTGTTAAGAAACTTGCTTTTTATTTTGTTTATTCTATCGATGGTGATGCATGCATCAGTGCACGTGTAATAGGCAGACAAGTGGTATCGCTTATAAGTGGATCTACTGTAATGTAAACACTTTGGCAAACTAGTTTCCTGTCACAGAGAAGTCTGTCTAAGATGACAACACAAAGCATGGAATGAGAATGCAGCGTCACATCCAGTCAAAACAGCCCAGAGACAGTTAATGCCAGCACGTCTAGCTCGAGAAGTTGCGCATGGAATGACAGAGTATATTTACGTTTCTCATCATTCATGTGCAACAGTAGCTGTAACTATACTTTCTTTCTTAATTTTTTTTAATCGTATTAATCGCATGCCGCCATTTATTAATTTATTTTCACTTCACTCGGCTTTGCGTCGTTTGCCGTACTTCCTCATAACACATCCTGCTGCTGCAGGAATAGCAACGCCGATTTCGGTGCCACTGATATGTCTGCACTTCTCTCTGATGCTCTGAAAAAGACATACAGGCATCAGAAACATTGCTGCACGTGACGCTAGTTAACACTACACTCGACAGCAGCTAATGTTAGCATATCGCTAGCTAGTAGCTGGATTAAACACAGTTACAATGCTGACAGATAACGCTAAACGGTGTAAAGTGTGACTGTATTTCACTGTAGTGGATTCCGACACCGGGATGTAACAATCTGCAGCTGCTGTTGTCGAAAAAACACAGACGGTGCGTTCAACGAAACTGGTAATTTACAGCCTCGTGGTGCATTCAAAGTTGTTGTTAAATTCAAATGTGTGACTAGATTAAATATATAATAAACAAATACAAATCTTAAAATCAAGTTCATAAAGTCACTTTCTTTGCATTCATTTGATTCCCAATCAAGATACACTGGTAAGAATGGCTTTCCATAGTTAATATGTACTTAAAAACAGTTCTGACATGCAAAATAATAGAATTTTAATCATGTGATAAAACCTGTGATTAATCTTGATTAACTATAGAAATTCAACGATTAATCACGATTAAGAAAATGTAATCGTTTGACAGCCCTAGTATATTCATTTACATTATACAGCACATAGTTGGCTTGTTAGTTCATGCGAGCAGCTGCACGGTTACCAAATATAGCTCATGGCAGATCACAAACTGTACATGAAGGCACTACTTTTCTAACATTTGTTTCATCATAAAAGTGTGTGTTCTCTTATGAGCATTAAAGATATAAGTCTAGTTTTGTGCGTCCAAGTGCACAAAAATGAGAATAAACAATTGCTCAGGTTATTTCCTTAATGATAGTGCTGCAATATAAAACTTTACTAGCTCATGTTTCAGCAAAAGGCATCGTGACACGAATTAAAATAATTAAGTAAACTTAAACAAAAAATGTTCCTAAAATGCGATACATTAACTATGTTGCAAGCAAACATGACAGACATGAGACTGACAGGAGCTTCTCAATGAACCCGAAAATCCTAACTTTGGCAGCATTTTGGCTTTCCAAAGAAAACATGATCTATCGAGATGCCTGCTGACACTGTGTTTCCACTGAGGTGTAACTAGGTGGAGCTGCGTTTTGTTGTCCACTTGTCTAGTGTGATGATTTTGTTAATTTGTTTGGCCAGACACTTAATGACAACACCTCAAATTCCACATCATTGTATAGATGCAATTAACCGTACAATATGCAAATTTGTGTTTACTAGAATGATGAAGGCATGACGTGCCATTCTAGTCCTTCGCCATTCTAGGAAAAGAAATATTACATACAGCATAGTTGCTGGATTAATTAACGATAGAACATCAGTATTATTCCATTCTCACCACAGAGTCGAAGAAACGCATTACAACTTTAATAAACGTAGAAAAATAGTTTGTTGATTTCATTTAAGTAAGATATTCAATCTTTAGATCCATTTAGGCTACATGTAGTTGCTGACAAAACTAAGGAGTTATGAGGAGTCTTCAGTGTTTGGTTTATTGCAATTCACTCCCAAATATTTTATAGAAAGACATTTTAAGTCACCTTTTTAGAATGTGTAATGTTAAATCCTGTTGTTCATTTTCACCTTGTAAACGATGAATGATCATCCATCTGTAATACACTACTACTACACATACTTTTTTTAAAGAAATCTTTATGTAATTTTAAAATAAAATAAATGTTAGCATTAATCTAAAGAAACCTTGATTGTGTTTTGATGATACAGAGAAAAAATTTCCATTTTCCATTATAAAAACTAAATCCTGAAAATGATACAATCATTGTGAAGTTTAATTTTCTCCAGGCAACTTTTTTTTTTATTTTTTATTTTTTTTAACCGTTGTCTCATATGCAACTGACGTATTTATATCTTACAGTAATATAGGCCAGAGTGGCTAAGCAAAACAGCGCTGCACAGCTCATCCAACCTGCAGGTTAAGCCGTGTGGTAGAAATAAAACTGCTAATGAAATAGTATGTGGTCAAAGGGATTAGAAGAAAAAAAAACACAACATGATTGCTCATCTATTAATTATATATAAACTGTTCTGAACATCAAGGCATTCAAATTAATTCATGAATGTGTTTGATTTGACTCCAACACGTCCCAAGGCGCACTGAAAACAGTACAGTCTTGTGCATTCCAACCAAACTTAAGTTAAATATTTATCATTTATAAGAAAACTGAAGCAATGTTTGTTTTTAACAGCTGTCAAAGTGCCTGCTAACACCTATAAGAAATATTTCTCTCATAATATGTTTGCATTTCATTTCTGTTTTTGAGTTTGATCCCAGCTGCCTTTCCTCTCCTGCCATATTTCCGTGGGTGACATCAAAGAGGCAAAGGAGATTTTCACCTTAGTCCATAAGGGCACAACACTACTTTGTTTGGCTATCCTGGTTGTAATGCCACAAGGTTGCCCCGCTCACTCACACCCACACCCACACCCACGATGAAAAAGGCCAATTATTAACCCAGAGAAGTACACTAAACATATCTTCATTAAGCCTCTCATCCATTCCTCCCTCAGGTGAAATACGAAGGCAAAAAGGTGTGGTGTGATCCAAGCATTTAACGAAAGGAGAGTAAAAGTGAAGGTAGTAGAGAGTAGAGAAAGGAATGCACACTTACTAAGATAAGACTAGATAAATAAATTAGGGGAAAAAAACACATTTGCACACATTTTTTTCCCAGATTTCACAACTCAAGATTTCATAAACAGCTCTCCCTATTCTGACCTTATTTAAAGACAGCAAGTGAATGACGATTAAGGTAAACAGAGTAGAGAAGGAAGAGGAGATAAAGAAAACGGAGTGAGGACAACATGAATCAAAATGCTAATCTCAACAGAAATCGGATCATTTAAGACAAGAACCCATGACCACTGTCCTCCCTCACCAACATTTCAGTTTCCAGAGGAACATGAGCTTCAGCACTGATCTTTGGCCTGCCTAAGGGGAGACAGGGACCCTCCAGATGTTAGCTTTCACTCAGGTGAACTCATTGACTGTAAAAAGAGCAGGGAGGGATGAAGAGCTAGATAAGAGCTCTGGAGAGGTGATTCAGTTGGCTCTGCTCCTATTATTGTAATCCAAACAACGACAGATATAGCACCAACAACAAGCTCACAGCATGTAAGGGGGGAATTACCTCTGCCTTTGTCAACAGCGCTGACAATAGTGCATGTTTGCTGGAAAAGAATAAAAACATTATTGGTTTGTTTTTAGATTCCCAAAAGGTTGATGCTTGCTCAAGATGCTAATGTCAAGAGCTTTTTTTGAGAACATAAATTAAGGAAGTGGTTTAGAATTTGTTAAGAAACACATATATACAATATTGGCTTCAAAATAATGTAAAAATGAAGTATTAGGTACACGTGAATCTCCACAGATTTCCTCCTGCCGGCCCAGCACCAGTGAACACGTCATCTGCAGCATTGATTTAATGGAGGTAAACAAAACAATTAGTGGTTAAAGTAGCATTTTTCACCATGGGTCAACATTAATGGAGCAACAACAATAAAGCATGGACTCCACAGAGCAGTGCATCAGAGGTGAAATAAAATTAAGTATTTTTGGCAGAGTAATTCAACTAAAGGATTTCACATTTCGGTTGTGGCTTCAGTATTCTCACAAGGCTTCAGTGTCACAACACAAACTTCCTCTGGAACACACACACACCCACACGATTAACCCTGCAGATATCTGAGAAGCAATTAACCATATTCCTCATAAATCAACTGAAGTTTAAAATGCCAACACAAAGAAAGCGGAAGGTGACGGACATCCAGCCGAAATGAGGGACATCCGGCGGAATTTCCGTCGGCACCTGAACAATCCCTGAAGTGAGACGCTGTCAATATAGACTAGTGCATAGTCCACACATGTAAACAGCCAAGCAAACATATTTTAAGAACACGGCCTCCCACTCCACTACGCATTGCATCAGAGAAATGTTTGGAGAACTGGCAAGCGCTATATTATCGTTTTATAATTTATTTTTCCATCTGACTGTACTTTAATGAATTTAATGGAACGGGTGGGATGGAAGTTAAGATCCCTTTTCTTCTTTCAAACAGCCTTTCATTTTCTGATGTCAGATCACCTCTGTGAGCGCAGGTGGGTGTTGTGTCCGATTGCTTTTGCAGTGTTTTCTGGGATGATACATAAAAAATAGATGACAAGGCAGCCAAACAGAGGTTTAAAAGACAAACCTAATCTAAACCATATGCTGACGCCTCAAAAGAGACCAGACAAAACCCTTACAGTGCACAGAGACAGTGTTTATCCACCATAATAAAAAGTGTATCCAGATGATCTGTCCCAAAACATTACAGACTTGCTTCCTTTCATTTACAAATAAAAGCCTGCAAATAAAGCTTATCTACTGACTGCAAGAACTCAAAAAGCACGGTGGCCGAATGACACGGAGTAATCTGTGTATGGAGGTGTTAAGATTAGTTAATTAGTATTTAGTAATTATCAGCCTATTACAGCAACAGTGTTAACATTATTGAGACGAGAGTGGAATAAAAATGAATGATTCCCATTTTCTCACCTCTAGCAAAAAATCTAATTTTCCATGCCATTAACCCTGTCCATCACAGCTGTATAGAGCTCAAAACTGATTAAAGTTTAAACTACAGTAAAAGAAGCAATAGTATGTGCCTAAGTGTTATGACATTTTACGCCGCCACCTCTTACGGGCGAGTCAATTACAACATAAATTGCATAACGATGAAGGGGAATTATTATATTTGACATTTTAAGTAGAATTATTTTGCAAATAAATATTCTGTCATTAACATTTTATTTCTGGAAAATAAAATTTACAGATGAAAACAGGATTTGTTGTACTGTGATTTGACTATTTCACCCCACCAGATATCATTATTTTCCATGTCAAATTAATGTCTGTTGGTTCTCTCAGTCGGTATTCAGACGTTTCCCCAAATACAGCTGCTCACCTACGAAGAGACCTCTCTTCGAACGTTATTTGGCAGACTCATCTGCCAAATAATGTTCCTACTCAAAAACGGAAATCAAATCTATCAGCTATGGAAAGCCGGGTGATTTCTTTAACACAGAGCCTGTTCCAACACTAACTGAGAACACCAAAACTTGATAGTTTTCCAAATTTTTATTTAGTGAAACTGTTACAAGATACACAAACAACATACTGCATTTAAATTTTATTGATGTAAAAAAATACCGTACTGTCAAACAACAATGCTTGGATGGATTACAAACTCTCCCAAATTACCAGTGCAAAAAATGAACGATGTGTAGAAAATATCAGTTTCTTTAATGAAAGGCAAAGGTACACAAGCCTGTGTACATAAAAACTTAAGTAGAGAAATAACAATGACTCCCAGGGTGCATTTCTGTTTTGTGTGCTACCAACGATACATGGAAGCTAAAGATTATGCTTTTTAGAAAACGGACGACTCAATCTGCAGTTTAAATGAATTAATCTTGAACCTGAATTCTGGGTTAATTTTGGATAAATCCATGAACTACAGCGTTGTGTTTTGTTGCTACAGCTCGCCGGTTCAAGCCAACGGCAGCTGAGGCTTATGAGTATTAGAGCACTACTACTACTACACAAGAAAAAATATGCAATCTCTTACAATCTGCCAGAATTCAAAATCCCTAGTGTGTGACAAAAATAATCTCAACTCAAAGGTCAACTTGTTAGTTAATTAGTTAGTACTCATTCACTCATTTATGATTTAGGAATTATTTGTGTAATAGGTATTATGGTGTTTAGAGTCACACACCATGCACACTGACAGAAAAACATGGTTTCTCAGAAACAAAGTTGAAATAATTAAAACTGATGGCCATAACATAAATCAATTATGAACTATGTTCATACCTGCAAACCGGCTGTGATGAGGATCAGCACCTCTAAATCGGAGGCCATGGTTCTCAGCAGGAAACCGATGGAGTGCCTTCTCCAGGTAGGGAATGAGTCCTTACCCCAAGTGAAGGAGTTCAAGTACCTTGGGGTCTTGTTCATGAAAGTGAGGGGACAATGGAGCGGGAGATTGGTCGGAGAATCGGCACAGCAGGTGCGGTATTACATTCAATTTATCGCACCGTTGTGACGAAAAGAGAGCTGAGCCAGAAGGCAAAGCTCTCAATCTACCGGTCAGTTTTTGTTCCTACCCTCACCTATGGTCATGAAGGCTGGGTCATGACCGAAAGAACAAGATCCAGGGTACAAGCGGCCGAAATGGGTTTCCTCAGGAGGGTAGCTGGCGTCTCCCTTAGAGATAGGGTGAGAAGCTCAGTTATCCGTGAGGAGCTCGGAGTAGAGCCGCTGCTCCTTTGCGTCGAAAGGAGCCAGTTGAGGTGGTTCGGGCATCTGGTAAGGATGCCCCCTGGGTGCCTCCCCAGGGAGGTGTTCCAGGCACGTCCAGCTGGGAGGAGGCCTCGGGGGAGACCCAGGACTAGGTGGAGGGATTATATCTCCAACCTGGCCTGGGAACGCCTCGGGATCCCCCAGTCGGAGCTGGTTAATGTGGCCCGGGAAAGGGAAGTTTGGGGTCCCCTGCTGGAGCTGCTACCCCCGCGACCCGACCCCGGATAAGCGGATGAAGATGGATGGATGGATTGTTTATTGCTAAGGCCACAGGGTCAAAATAAAATGACATATTAAAAATGTAATAACAATAACTTATAATAACTTATTTCACCAGTATTCCTGTTAAACGACAAAAACAACCACTGTATGGGAAAAGGGTATTTTACAATAACTTTGAATGCAACACAGACTGTTTACACCGTTTAGCTGTCAGCATTTTAACCTCATTTACTCCAGCTGCTAGCTAACGGTAGGCTAACGTTACCTGCTGTAGAGTGTAGTGTTAACTAGTGTGACATGCAGCGATGTTTCAGTTGCCTCTAAGGTCCATTTCGGAGCATCAGAGAGAAGTGCAGGCATTTAAGTGGCACCGAAATCTGCGTTGCTATTCGGTCCAGTACATACCGGTCGTTGAGACGCCGCACTGGTGCTGTATTAGCATTCACATTTAACTAACATTGTAGGCTAATAACACAATTCGCTGATCTTACGTTAGCTGACAAGCCAACTAGCTGACAGGCTTGCTTTCCATTTTAACATTAACGTTAAACATGTTGACAACGTTAGCGAAAATACATATTGTTGGCAGATAACAGCACTTACCTCAAAACTAATGTCAGTGATTGTGATTGGCCAAATGACTCACGTGACGTATCACCAAAGATTGTTTTATTGTGAAGAAGACCGCAGTAGGTTTTTGAAACTCCCGTTTATGGGAAATTGTACAACCCCCCCACCCCAAAAAAACTCTTTGGATCTACACGATTCACGTGTATGACATTTTCCCATTCAAAACAGCAAAAAGCGACTAGTTTGCAGGTATGTATGTTGAGGAACATTGGGGATGTCAGTAAAAGAAACATTTACAGTGTGGAAAACTATTTCTGGAACCAGGAGCTCCTTTCACTTTGTAACCCTATAGTGACCTTTAACATTTTGTCAAACACCTGTTCGTTTACAGCAGCCTAGATATGATCAAGCCAGCTAAGCACTGAAGGATATTTATGGCTATAATCAGTGGGCCTCAACAGGTCCACATTCATAATGTTGTATGGTTGCTGGCCTGCACAAGTAGCCCCAAATTCCTCCTCAGACATAAAAAAATTATAATCTAATCAATCTTCCATTTTGGATGATTCACTGCTCACTTCAGCCCAAAATGCATCCGATTTCAGAATGATAGTTAAAAACTTGACCCTGGAGATCAGTTCCATAGCAACGGCACTGAGAGAACAGCATGACTAAGTGCGGTGAAGCTGTCTCACTCACAGTGTTTTTACAGCAGCATCAGCCGTCTGTAAGCAACATAATAAATTACTGTTGACTACAAATAGGGGTTAGCCTTTGTTTATGTAGAATATGTAAAATAGCATTTCATTATTGCTTTGTTATTATCAAATAAAGCAGAAATACCAAAAATGATTTTCAACTGTAACATCCACCACAATAAAACCCTACAAACCATCTAAGTAAACCGCTTTCACTGAGAACTTGTTTTGATTATGAAAAATTTAAACAAACACATTTTACGCAGTAATAAGATGTTATTGGCTAAAATCACGCAGAATAAAGCTGACCAGAGGCTAATGTATTCTGACAAACACCATTTACCATTTCTGTGCAGGAGGGAGAAGGAGAGAGAGAGAGAGAGAGAGAGAGAGAGAGAGAGAGAGAGAGAGAGAGAGAGAGAGACGAAACTGGTGAAAGAGCACAGAGAGAAAAGGAGGAGAGTACAGGGGAGAGCAGATTGAGGAAAAAGGGAGAGTGTCAGCTGTAATTAATGGATAAAAGGCTGATCTACCAGTGAGGAGGGAAATGTGGATGAGAAAGAAGAGCAGCCATTAGAACAAGGCCTCTGACTGTCACAGGAGTTTAACTAGTTTAATGTGCGAAGGCAGAGGAGAACATGCAGCAGCGGAGCAGGCACAGCATTAATCATGTAAAAGACACAAAACAGCAAAGTCCAAAGCTGTAAAAGTGAAAGACTGCTCAGGACATCTGATTGTTTGTTTTCTAGGGAAGAGGAGGAACCATTAAGATGTAGAGAGTTTACATGATGTGAGTTTACATGAAGTATATGCAGCATCATGCAGGTTGTGAAATTTAGGCCCCACTGTGGCAGACTTTCAGCAAGGATCACAGAAAAATAATACCTTTTTTCACCAAAATTAGCGATTTCATACAAGTTTTTTAAACATGGGTAAACTCACTAAAAATAGCTGACAGACTCCGTTGCCAGTAGACAGGTATGCCTGTCTGTTTTTTTATGGTGTGTCCCGTTCAACGTCACGAACGCGCCAGAAAACAGATGTGAACTTTTCCTGCGACAGCTTTCCGATACAGTGCACACAACTGCAAACTCTGCCGCATAGAGGCCAGTGAAAATGTTACAGTGGTTACTTCTTTTTTTTTTTTTTTATAGCTGTCACATATTCAGTCTCTCTTATAAACTTGGTGCGGTCTAATGTGATGCTCGAGTGCTGCTTAGGTGGAGATGGACGGAATTTGTGGCTAAGATGACAGAACTTACAGACGTCACAGCATCGCACCGGGAAAGGGCTGAAAATTAGCGTGTCCACCCGGGTGTCCCGTTTCCATCACTGCTGATCGGATCTGGAGCCGATAAATACCCATGCCTACTGCAGTCATTGTAACATTATGATTGTAACATTTCCCATTGCAGACAAAAGCCGGACGTTAGTGGATGTTTTTTTGCCAGTGGGAAAGGGGTATCATTGATATCACTGTATAAGCTGTGTGAAGTTTATGAGTTTTTCAGAAACAACTATTTTTTTATCGATTAGTCAATGGAATGAAGATGAACTGACAACAATTGATAATAAAAACTATTATTTAAGTTAATCATTTATCAAGCAAATATGCTAAACATACATTGGTGGAAACTTTCTAAATATAAGGACTTGTTGCTATTTGTGTCTTACCATTGAAAATTGAATATCTTTGTGTTATGGACCGTTCATTGGACATTGAAAACAATTTGGGCTTAGGGGAATTTTGACCAACATTTTTCACTATTTTATATGATGATAATAATAATACATCTAGGTCTGTAGTACTCACTGTTACTGTTGCCCACATTAATACTACTACTACTACTACTTGTTGTATAGGTCTGTAGTACTCACTGTTATTGCTGTCCACATTAATACTACTACTGCTGCCCACATTAATACTACTACTACTACTACTACTACTAATAATAATAATAATAATAATAATAACAATAATAATTATAATTAATATAATAATTGTTTGTTGTATAGGTCTGTACTCACTGTTACTGCTGCCCACATTATTTACTATAAATTCAATGCAAATGTCAACGATCAATACTTTTTGTACTATGCTACTCCTGGACCACCAGTGTTATGTCTTGGCTCTTTTTTTTTAAACTTGTTTTCTTTTAACTTTTAAACACCTGAGTAAGTGCACCATCTGGCTTTTGTGTTTGCAAGATCTGAGAAAAAAAAACGGTGACCTAACTGTGGCAAATAGGAAGCTTGTCAGGAATTTCATAGCAGCCCAGGACTGCAGCTTTAGAACAACACCAAAGTTAGAGCAGGCTCTAAAAACAACATGAAAGCACAGTACAAAAACAAAGCTGAGCCTTGCACAGGCGGATTTTGGCCGACATTTAGCTACTGAGGGATCAGAGAGAGAGAAAGTTCAATAAAAACAGTAGTACAGTTGTTAAGTAATTATGCTCGCTGCAAACAAACTGAAATGACAGAGGAAAACCAGAAAAACAACGAGAAAAAGAGGGCTGGAGAACAGGAAAAAAAGAGAAAGAATGAGGTGGGGAAAGAGTGAGAAAGAAGAGAGTGAGAGAAAGCATCAGGGAAACGCTGCAGACATATATAGAGAGAGGCTTGGGCCCAGCTGGGTTATGGCCCATTTACAGTAGAGCTCGTCAGGCTCCTCCTCCTCTTCCTCCTCTCCCAAAGCGACAATGGTCACAGAAGGAACAAGGAAGAATTTGTCATTGTTGGAGCCAGAAAAGACAGTCAGCAAACTGTTACCACTAGCTGGGTCATTGTATGTGTGTGTATGAAATGTAATATATGTATATATATATAAAAAATATGATTACATTTCCTACACATGTACTTTCTTGTGTGTTATTGACTAGTTTTCATTAACTGTGATAAGATGCAGTGTTGTAGTACTCAAGATCAGTCTTGCTCTCAAGACCGGTCTTAAGACCAATTCTTTAAGGCCTCGGTCTTGTCTCGGTATCAACCGCATTTTTTTTTGTCTCGGATAAAGAGGACACAGGATTTTATTTCAAGACCGGTCAAGACCACAGCTGCAGGGATTTCGCAAAATTGCCTGTGCATTGTCTGATTTAGGCCTACAGTATGTGTTAAAACTTGCAAATGCAACCCATAACTTGACTCATATCTAATTTGTTACTGTAAACCCCCCTCTCCCTGCCCCCTAGCACACACTCCCAAGAAAGTGTGTGCGGGAGACAGGAGAAGAAGCTCTGGCTGTCCAACACAAATCTGGTCTTGGTCTTGACTCGGTCTCAAACCCTCAAAGTCTCGGTCTCAATACACTCTGGTCTTTAGTGATAGTGATAACTCGGTTTAGTTATTATACTGTTCAAGCCACATTGGAGAGGAAATGAAACCTGCATGCTTTAATTGAAATAATTCAAATGTTAGAGAACTGATGAAAGAGTAATACATAAAGATATCGTAAAACAGCAAAATAATTAGACTTTAACTCTATCTGCTAAGCAAACCAAAAATATGTTTATATCATGAATATTTCTTAAGTGTATTACGAAAAAATAAGTTAGTTAAGTTTAGCACAGACTAACTACAGTCTGAGCTGCTGCTGACAGCAGTCAGATATATAGTCAATAATCCAACTACTACTGTTTATTTACGATCTATGTAACTTTTTGTGCTAAAGGGCGCCACCCATGACTCCAAGTAGCTTTATAATGTCCGTATGTGGTGAATTCAAGGTATCCTTGACACGCTGACGCCAGACTTCTAAAAATTTGCTGCTGCAGTCTGCTTGAATACAACTGTGAAAGTTGTTACATAATGGTGCTGGCTAGCTTCCAAGTCTGAGCAAAAGGACATGAAAAAACAGATATGGAGATGTACTGTAAATTGTCCGTGAAAGAATTCTTAGCAAACAGATCCAGCCAATCAGTATGTAAGGCAAGATGCTATTTCTCAGTATCCTAAATCAAAAAGCCCAGGGAGATTCTGTAAATGTGTTTTAGTCATGACAGGTGAATAAATACAGATTTACTTTTATATCTGAATGTGTAACCATTTCCAAACCTATTTCCTCCAGTTGTTGCTTTCTGTTACAACTGTCCACAAGGATAATGGTGACAGTAGGATGCGAGAAGATCAGACCTAAGCCTATAAGTTCAGGAAGTCACTGAAACCGTTAGCTATAGGGTGCCACTGTAAGTAATTAACCTGGTTCTTGCACATAAAGCTACTGCTCAGTGAGGCAGTTTATTAAGCACCCAAGTGGAAGAATGCAAAGCAACTGATTGAGAGTCAAATAACATTACATCCAACAAAACCTGTATCTTGCACCCTAAATGATTAAGGGAATAGCGGTCATTCTAGATGATTCCCATTGTAGCTTGGGGAAATTGAGTTCCTTTGGACGTGTCACCAGCTCTGGGCTATCCAAGGTGACCAGTGTCAGTCTCTGCTGTATGCCTGAAATTCTTCCAGTTGCCTGGCACCACTTGTAGCTCAGGATACATTTACTTTCATTCAAACAGCAGCTTCTACTTCGCCGTTACAGTTTGTTTGTCGGAGCACAATTGTACCAATAAATAGGAAATATTGTGGAAATTGCAGTAAATTGCAAGAGACAATTTCTCACTTTGAATATAACATTTAATAATAATACCTTTATTTATATAGCACTTTTGTACCAATAATAGAAATATAACATTTTAATAATAATAATAATAACTTGATTTACAGTACTATAACACAGTGAAATTTGTCGGTATCTGACCCGAAAATCCCAATTTTAGTTGAACCCTACTTAAAAGTCCTCCACAGTACAACTTTCTCTCACACAGGCCTGCCCTCTCTTCTTCTTATCACATGAAATTAAGGTAAGAAAGCACTGCAAAAAGGGTGGGGGAGGTTAAATTGTCTAAACCTTATGCCTATGTCAAGCAACTGATTTATTGCCGGCAATTAGTAAACCTGTTCAGCATGTTTGACAAAAAGAAAGTACTGTACGGTAAAAGAAGTAGCCCCTGCTGCTCTCAGTGCCTCCTCCCAAATTGGTTTTGACCACTTTTTGCCCACCTCTCAATTTACTGCTACATTACTGAAGAAGAGTAGACTGATCTGGGCAAATGTTGACTGCAAGCAATGAAGAATTTATAGTGCAAAGTCTGAACTGAGCAAAGAGAAATATAGGCATTGAGGCCGAGACATACTTGATTAAGCAAAAGAGAAATTTATAAACGAGACATCAAAGAAGGAAGAGAGTCTTGAGAAAACGGAAGAGGGTAAGGTCTGTGTGTTGGTTAGACTACTTAGACCTACACTTTTTTTAAATTTCTACAGTATGAACCAGGGCTGGAACAAACAATCATCTTTAATTCATTTAATAAAATTATTATTTTTCAATTTAATAATAATAAGATTAAATGGCTCGTAATAATGACAAAAGCCTGCCACACATTAATAGAGCCATATCTTGGTCTGACAACTAATAAACAAGACTAAGAGTCTACAGCCACACTAGCGGCTCAGTGAGGCTGTACTTACAGGAACAGCGGTGCTGAGAATAAATGTGAACATGAGCATGCTCAACATGCTGTTTTGGAGCTATGATGTAGGGCTGCTTGATCATAGAAAAAAAGTTTTTTTTTTTCATTTAGAACAGAAGACAAAATAAGAGTTTACTTGCAAAACGTAATGTGTCTCGATTACTCTGTTTTTGTGATCATAAGCAGCCAAAATCGTAATTCATTGCACAGCCCTACTATGATGTTTACCATGCTCACCATCTTAGTTCAGCGATTTAGCATGCTAACATTTGCTAATAAGCACTAAGCAAAGAATAAAGCTGAGGCTGATGCGAAAGTCAGATTTTTAGTCATAAACCAAACTATTGGTTATTACAGTGCATCCTGATGGTGAAATGAATGCCTGCAACAAAGAGAGGGGGCCAACCGACCAACTGACAAAAATTTAAAAATGCAAACTTAGCAATGTCTAAATAAATTTGAAATTAACTACTCTTCCAGCCACAACAATGCTATTAGCCAACACAGATCTAAGGCGACGTTTCCATTTATTCCTGAGTGACTTGAAATTAAACCAAACTGGCGCAATAATAGGATAAAACTATATATATATATATATAGATATAGAAATATTTTAAAGCTTCACAATAATGGTTTATCTCGCTTAGAAATAACAGCTTTGACCTCAGCTACACTGTGTGCAGTAACAGTGGCAACCATAACCATAACAACAACTTGAAAGCAGCACAAGCTTTAAAAGCCACAAGTGTTATCTCCATATTTAAGTGATGGCCAACTCATGTCAATAAATAAGCAATATAATCTGGCTGACACATTGCTTCTTCCACCACGCCAGTCTATTTCCAACCTCGATTTGGCAAGACAAAAACTGGCACACTAACTCACAGCAACACATTATCATCTCAAGCTAAAGCGCCTTTAAAAATAGTAGTTTGGCCTTAGTACTAGCTGCTCTGAAAATAGACAAGCTCCAGACACAGAAGGGGCATCTATTTTGAAGAATGACCGCATTGGTGGCTGAGAGGTTGGTCAATATTCCCAGACAAATGAACAATTGTAAGTAGCAAAGACCGGGGAGGGCAGACGCGTAACTATCGGTAAGCAGGGTAAGCGGTGCTTACGGGCCCGGACCAATCAGGGGCCCGCGTGACTGGAAGATATTGATTGACAGCCGGGCCCCCTATCGCATTTGGCCACTGACCAAGCGGGAGTGAGAACGGGTCAAATTCATTTCCTTGTTTCAGAGACCGTTCTCTTCACCAAGGGGGTAAGCTTCTCCTCGGACCGCGAACCTATCCTATGGCGCCATTTTGATGCTAATAAGCCATCACCTCCCGTTAGCATTCCATTGACTGCCATTCATTTTGACGTCACTTTGACAGCGAATAACTTTACATCTGAAGCGTTTAAAGACTATTTGTCCATTGTTTATTTCTAAAGAAACACGACAATGTATAAAAGGCTCCATTACCTTGTACCTCACGTTATGGCTCCGTAGTAGATCCTGTCTGATCTCTGCAGCGGGCGGGGCTGCTAAGTTCCCCCCGTGAGACACACACACACACACACACACACACACACACACACACACACACACACACACACACACACACACACACACACACACACACACACACACACACACACAGTGGATGCAGGAAAAACCGGAGATGAGACGTACAGGATGACCTAAATTGAGGACAGCTACACTCGTTATTGTAAGTGCTATCAAACCGTATGAATGTGTGTCCCAGGCCAGGATAGGAAATTAACTAACAATGTAAAGATCAACAAGCCACTGACACATATGTTCAAATTTGATTCATTCAATAAATTATTACTTTTTGTCTTAAATCCACCAGCCATTTTCATATTATACCAACATTTGCAGCATCCTGAGCCTTTTTGGTAAGGTTCCTAGGAAATCTCAGCCCAGAGTAATTAATTAATAGTAATAATTATTATTCTCCCCAAAACAAGTTTCCTTTTTTTTTTTTTTTAAGGAACTATACAAAAAACTTTTTTTGCAACTTTCACTGTCTTCTGCAACTTCATTGCAACAAACATACAAAAGACATCGCAACTTTTATCGCAAAATCAGGCATTTTGGGACGCAACAATCTAAAAAAAAAGGAAATCCTGGAGGGATTGCCCTTGTGTGTTTTTTCATGTGTTATGGTGCGCATTCACCAGTGTTTTGTTGTTGTTGTGGTGCACGTAGGCTACTCCTGATTTTGTCAGTCATCTCATCTCTTATATGCTGTGTCTCTATGATCCTATCCTGTCCTATTGATGGTACCCTACTCGTGGACATTGCGCCGTCATCACGTGCTGTAATAGGGGGGCCCGCCTTGATAATCCCGCTTAGGGGCCCGGTGTTGGCTCGTTACGCCACTGGGGGAGGGGGTAAATTTACTTTGACTTCAGTCGATGCAGGGACTGATAAGCTCTTCAACGAAAAGAAAATCATTCTGCAGTTATTATATTAATATATATTAGATGGCCCAGAATAAAAGCTCTACCGTTGTTGTGAGGTGAACTGATGTTTCTTTGTTAATATGATTCCGCTGAAAGTGAACTGATCCAAACTCTGGTGGTAAGAGACAAAGAATGAGAGAAAAATGAACAGACAGAAAGAGAGAAGGGTCCCACCGTATCGCCCCTGCAGCTCACCCCATGTGTCCTGCACAGACATCAGTCAGTGATAAACACAGCCACCAACCAGCCTGTCAACCAGCTGCTTGCTTAGTCAGGATGATAAACACAGTCTACGCCTGTTCTACATCAGGCAGTGTTGATACCGATGCATGCTGGTCCAGCACGACGTCACCCATCTAGACAAATGGGGCAACACAAACTCTAGGCTAACACTGCTGCTGCATCCATGGTCTGTGTTTTCTTAAAAACCCTTCTTTTACAAAGCAGCGTCTGTTTCGCTCTGTATTTCATCTACTGTTATGGGCAGTAATCAGATATACTCAAATTGGAATTAAATTAGCCTAGTTCTACTCCAGTTATATGCCTTCTTCATTTTGTAGTATGTTTTTTTTTTCTTCTATTTTACAGTTATGTGTTCTTTCTTTTGTTGCCGTTTATATAGCTGCAGAAGGATCAAGTGGACAATGTAATACACAGAAGGAGCATTATATATTAAAGGCTGGTCGGAAATAAAAATGCGCTTTCACAGCAAACCACAACATCTCAAGTGCTTACCAATGTTGTCTTTGGAAAACCAAAATGTAGCCTGGATGTCCATCACAGCCAGTGTTCGATTTTAACCAAACTGCTCACTGGGCGCACTGGCCTGGGAAAGGCCATTTAGTTGAAAAAATCAAGTCCTTAGTGATGACAAATTCAAGCTGTTCTAACAACAGAGACATGGTTAGAATTTTCCAGAACTGTTTAACCAAACAAAATATTAATGTAGCCTATATTTTCCCTGCCGCTTGACTAAGAGGACGCAGCCCTAAAATGCTAAATGTTTCTTTAAAATAATTGGTGTACATGAACATTTTATTAAAGCAAAACAAAGTGTCTGGTTAAGTCATTGTGTATTATGTATCTACTGAAAGGATTGTTGACTACTCTGACTGTTTACTATCTGGTCCACATCTGAACAGACCCTGCCATCAGCTTTAAATAGCAGTGTATATCAATTTCTGGTAGGAGCTTGATTTAAGTGTGCAGCAGAAGCTCAGCAAACATACAACAACAAGTGGGTCACCTCTGACTATAAAAGCTGGACCTGTACTGGATCTCATAATTGTGTTTTGACCGAGGCAAAATGAGGCCATTATCAGGTCTTCCCTAAAATTAGCTGGTAGGGATCATGAGATTACACAAGTCTGATGACAGCTTCAGAGGGTGAATGTTTGCCTCCACATGTACAGTAACCTTGGTCAGGTAAATCATTGACTGTTCTATGGCACAAGGTCCTCTGCGTTGTCTGGTGACAACCTATGGCATTGCCAGCTGTACACATGCAGCAATCAGGGCTGCAAATGCATGCTAAGGATTTATTGCTGTTCTTGTACGTGGGTGTATATCTATACATACTCAGGCAAGACAATCTGATGCAAATTTGGTCTGATGCAATAAAATGCATTTCTGTCTAACATTATACAAATTAAATACATTACATGCATACGTACATAGATAACATTCTTATGTTCTTGCAATTTCTGAAGGATTTATGGAACAAGAATTTCCTTCGGGATTGATAAAGTTCTATTTTTTTTTATCTTATCTTCACTAGTAATTTTCCTCAAGCAATTTTTATCCAGCTAAACTTGGATAGCGTAGCAATCCACCCACTTTCACATCATTAGCATTCACAACTGAAAAACAGTCTCCACTCCCAGTCTCCAAGGACAAGTGTCATCTTACACCAGCTGAAAAAACTCTTAAAGGCAGATGAATAACAAATACTAATATTAAGGGGCTATACTTGATATTCAAACTATGAATATAGCAGTAAAGAACTATTTGCTATATAAAGATATAGTGGAGTAATGGCACACTGAGCAGAGAATGAAGTCAAACTCCCTCTGTGCATGTTGTAATCCAAGCTTCTCTGTTCTTTGTTTTGATAGCTGATCCGTGCATGTGAGTGCCTTGTGCGTCTGTATCAGACACCGAGGGCCATGACAAAGCGCCGGTATTTGACGAGTTGGGGAACGGTCTGTAAGAACTGTGTGGAGGCCTTTTTTGTATTTTGAGTACAGCACCTTTAAATAAATAAAACATAAATAAATAGCTCCTATTAATTATTAAGTGACAATTTATTGAGGCTTTTCCGTAGTAAATGAGTGCTTCAGGGCTCCATCAGGTATTTTCGAGCCGTAAAATCCTTTAATTCTTTAGTTACTGATGTGTAGAAAAACTCAAAATTAACATGGTTTCAAGGTTGTCTTCAACTCTTCCTCCACTGACCACCAAAGATCACATCCAGTTGTTTTTTACACTCTGTAGAGACAAAAACCTAAAAAAATTGGCATTGAGGAAATATTTCTTGCAATCTAGGCTGATCGGCAATTCCAAACATAAACAACTATGACCTCAAATATATGATCTTCAGGCTTCAAAAGCTTGCGTCAGTTATATTGTACATTACATGTATCTAAATGGCCCTCAGCAAATCAAAATAACTGCAGCTCTGGGACTGGAAGGATTAATCAAGTTCCTCACACTCAACAAGTTTGATGCTGCTAACAGAGGGGTCTGAACCTGTGGCCTCCTGCTGACAGTCTCCCTGGTTACTCTGCCACCTGATCAGGTGGAGGGATAACTCCTTAGACTCTTTAAAAATAACCCAGTATAGAGAAGCAAAGGAATCACATATTCACTCCACTCGAAAGCCCTATTTGTACAGACTCCTATTTTTAAAAAAAAGACATGAAGCCTTTATCAGAGATTCTCAAATACTACGAAAATATGATTTTTAATTTGCACTTGGTTTTTACAGTGCAAAATAGTAAACAGCAGATATTTTCTCCAACTGAGAATCCAAACTCCCTTTACTTCTGTTTGTGGGGAAGATGAACAGATTAACAAACAGTGATTCCTGAACCTTGGCAATCAAAGCCAGGCACACCCAGACCACTTTTCCTTTAGTCTAATCAGGAACCTCCAGAAGGCAAGGGACGTGTAGACAAAAAAATGTGTGTATTCCTTCCTCCAGATTAGGGACATTCCCCTCCTTGCTGACTCGGGAAGGAGGGATTAAAGATGATCACATCCGTGTCAAACAAGAGAAGAGGCGATGATGACCCACATTCAGGCAGACAGCACAACGCAAAAGACGCAAACAGAGCAACAGAATATCTCACAGTTTAGCAAGCACACAGAAAATCAGGCAGACCGTAAAGAGTAGCCTACAGAAAACACGGAATGGCTCATTGCCCAACTGCTCTGAGGGTTTTTACAGTAACAGGCAATCATCACTGGAAAGCAGCGGAGGCAGGAAATTCCACCAACTTGATTCATTGATCAGAAAACAAGTCTTGACACATTACACTTTACAGGACTTGCAGTGAAACAGGGCACTAACAAAGCCCTGTTCTAATTGTTTGTATTCCTGCGGAATGCTTCCATTTGTCTCGTCATTGAGACAAAATGATTAAACATTTTTGTGCTTGTTTCTAAATCTGCTCAAACACAGATAATGAAGCATTCATCACGCAAAGAGGAACACAGCGGTTTCAGTAAGACAATTCGTTTTGAGATTGTAAGACTAACAGCAGAAGAAGTGTGGGATGATAATCAATATAAATATTTTGATAAAAACCATAAAAAGGTATCCTGGATTTCTGGATTTATTGTAAACAAACAAGGGATTTTTTTCCATTCAACTTTTATCACAAAAATAGAACATATTGGAGAGTTGTGATTAAAAAAAAGTGTTTTAAGATTGTGAGTTATATCTACATACCACTATTGCAAAATCACAGAGACAAAATAGTATTGATTTATTTATTCATGGTTTACCAGATTCAACTAAAAACTAAATAAACCATTGTCAGATGCAGAGATTCCTGCAGCGTATTACAGCAGAGGCTGACATTACACTGTTATAAAAGATAACATAACTGTTAAAATGTAGGGGATGTTATGTGCATGCAGGAGATAAGGGTGAAAAACAAAGACGTTTTTTTCTTTCTTTTTTTGGTGTTGGTGATGCATGGCATAGCTAACCACCTCCACTAACCGATTTCCTGGGGAAAACCCTGAGACGTTTTGCGCTGTTTCTAGTTTATTCAAATTTCCCACACCTTATTGATCTGGTTTGTAATGTTGCTGTTGATTTTGGGGAGTTGCTGCTTTTCACTTTCTGAAGATGTTTTGTTTATTTCTGCCAAGCACCAAATTTCCTTGGTGCGCTGTCACACATCTTCAGTATTAAACATTAAAACTGTTCGAGAAAGGTTACACCTACAACACACTGACCACAAAGCAAAAGACAAATATAGCCGTGGGGTGGTGCACTGTGCCCTAAGTAAGGGATAATGTAGAGCGAGGCGGTCATAAATACATTTCTGGCAAAAGCCACAAGTCCGGGCACACATTTTATCCCCCCCCCATTACATGCTGTGGTAGTAGCCGTATATTTTACCATCAAAATGAGTCGGGCTGTGATGGGGTGCTGCCCTGCTTTCGCTAGCTAGGTGGACAAATGTATTCAACCAGCTGCTGTAATAAAGCTATAGTGCGTAGTTTCTGCCGCCCCCCATGAGGAATTCTGAGTAATGACAAGAAAGATGTCTGCGCGTCCACATGATAGAAGCCTTCCGTGATCGCACACCGCCCCCTCCAGCTCCTCCACGCAGTTGCTAGTAGCCAAGGAGGACATGGAGGATTAAAAAAAACATGGACTCTTCAGAAGAGGTAATTATCTTCACTCGAGTTTCTGTGGGGGAAAGTCACTGGATGCCACAATCTTCTGAACATAGCCATACTGATACCTTAACGATACTTTTTTCGATACCATATGTTTTAAAATCCATTTCAACATCAACAAAAAATACATTAAAATACAAAACTTTTATTTTCCACCTTAATTGTCAATCAAAACAGTTATCAAAATTAAAAAAATCTGGTAACACTGCTCACTCAGAGTAACATTAATAAAACTGGTTGTGCTTTTCGATAGGGGTGTGCCTGTCAGATACTCAGGATTGGTATCAAGCCAAACTTTAAAAATGAACAAAAAAAGGGAAACCTTTTTTCCACAACATGAACATATTATCAATAATAAATAAATGAACAAATTACATTGTGTACAGGCTAATATTGAACTAACTAAAATGCAGAGGAATATAAAGAACAAAGACTTTTTAGTGCAAACTCCATAATGACACTAACCTTTAAAGCCCATGTTGCAGGGTTTATTTTCTAATGAATTTGCGCAATTTGCTTGTTGGTAATAAACATTAAACTGTTACCCAACAACATCAAATACAATGGATATCACAAAACGGAATAAAATCAGAAAAAGTAGTACTATTTGACAGCGGCTTGCAATGATTCTCTTTTCCCCCACAATGCATTGCATTACGTCACGTTGAGGAGATGACAGACGAAAGCCCCGTCTCTGTTCACTGTCTGTGGTCTCGGTCTGTGCCACTGGTGTTGCAAAATATAGCTTTTGGTCTCGACCGAGTCCATGTGTCTTTATTATGTGTATAATAATATTGGAGGGAAAGTGAAACACAGCTTGGACGGGGATGCTGTTCGGCTTTTCACAAGTTTAGACGGCTAGCTACGCCGACGTTTGCTAACGTTAGCACAACAGCGTTAGCCTAGACTGCTAGCTAGGTAAATATTACGACTGCCTTCGGAGTTTCCTATATCTGCATCCACGTTGTCAACATGTTGCTTTAGTGCTCCTTTTGTACCATAATTTTATTGAATGAAATGTTAAGCTTCGCTCCTACGAGATGGGTGGGTTTTTGTTACATACAAAGCTAACTGGCTATAGTTAGCCTGTATGTATGCTAGTGGAATTAGCTAACGATGCGTAACCAGCCAGCAACTTCGGTAATCGGCAGTAGTTTCGGTGAGCTAACCACTACAGTATTGTCGCCCACAATCAACCTCTGACAACCTACAGTGATGTGTTAGCTGTCGTGGTTAGCTCGCCGAAACTACTGCCGAAGCTGTTGGCTGGCTACGCAACATTAGCTAATTCCGCTAGCATACGCACAGGCTAATTATAGCCAGTTAGCTTTGTGTGTAACAAAAATCCACCCATCTCGTAGGAGCGAAGCTTAACATTTCATTCAATACAATTATGGTACAAAAGGAGCACTAACGCCACATGTCTTAAGTTGACAACGTGGACGCAGATGTAGGAAACTCCAAAGGCAGTCGTAATATTTACCTAGCTGTCTAGGCTAACGCTGTTGCGCTAACGTTAGCAAAACGTCGGCATAGCGTTAGCTAGCTGTCTAAACTTGTGAAAAGTCGAACAGCATCCCCATCCAAGTAATACACACTAGGCAAATATGTTGTTACTGGAGCTAGTAGGCTACCATCAAAACGTGAGATATCTAATCGAAAACGTGTTTACAACGTCGGGGGATTTCACAGGTGGGACTGACTGGCAAGTTAGCCCATAGCTAGCATGATGCCTTCTATTTCTAGATCTAGATAAGTTTACCGGTACTTATCTGAACTAACGACACGATCACTGTCACTAGATATACAGAAAACCTTGACTTTCACTCGGTGCTATTCATTGACAGTAAAAACACCTCTTCCTCATCTCAGTCAGTCACCATAGTTCTAGTATTAGGCTGAGGCACGTCTCCCCAACGTGACGTCATCACCAAATTGCGTTAAAAAACCCAATAATACCAAAAACGACAAAAACTGGCCTTTAACTCTATTTGGACTCATTTTTAACAATGATATACATATGTTGAGTGCTTTATGTACCCATTAATCAACAGTGGTGGTTAACCTGCAACATGGGCTTTAACAATAAACTTGGTGACTGCCCTGTTGTCAACACTGAACTAATGAAGAACTAACTTAAGTGCAAAGGAATGTAATTGAATTGCCTTGTTGCTGAAAGGTGCTGTAGAAATAAAGTTGCCTTGCCTTACAACCTCAGCCTGTCAGTCAGTCATCAGGGCACAGAAACCACCGTTGTGCCTGCTTGTCTCAGAGGAAGTGTCACCGTGACTGCTTTCGCCTCGCCATTAATATCATATCGCAGCAAACGCTGTCTGCGTGAAGTTTTGAAAAACTGTAACCACACTTGAAACCACTTTATCGGCATTGCCGTGACTCTCCGTGACTTCAACAAAACTGCCGGCGTAGTTTGCCCGCACCTCTGTGTGTGTGTGTGTGTGTGTGTGTGTGTGTGTGTGTGTGTGTGTGTGTGTGTGTGTCGGAGCTCCGCTCTCTGTCAATATGCAGAGAGGACAGATAAGCTTGCGCTTACGCGCTCAGACACTTTTGGAACAGAAATTTGGCACAGAGAGATAAATAAATAAATAAAACATTTTGACTATGTAGTTAAGGCTGCAGGCTGGTGTTGCTAAGGCGGCCGCCTTAACTGCAAAGTGCTGCGGGAAACACTGCCATGGTGTGGGTGAATACTCGATTCTGATTGGCTGCAGGGTGTCCATAAAAAAGTGATGTAGGACACCTACTAAAGGAGTTCCGGTGAAACTGACTGTTTACTGTTCTAAATGAATGCGCTACATTAAAACAAAAAGGAAATGTGAATCTGTTATTTCCAACTCGTCCTCTGAACACCACAGGACGGCACTAACACACAAGCTGCAAGAAGTAAGTTACACTGCCCCTCTGAACTGACTTTGTTTCACAGCGAATAACGTTATCTCACATCCCGTTCACTGTTCATGTCGCTACTTCAGGCTGCGGCCGACAGTAACGCTACACATTGCAGATAAAATTGTTCGTAAAAGTCGTTATATTGTTTTGGGGACAATGACATGGCTGGATAGTAGGGCTGGGCGATATGGAGATAATCAAATATCATAATATTTTTGACCAAATACCTCGATATCGATACCGCAACGATATTGTAGTGTTGACTATTGGTGCTTTCACAAAATATTTACACAATGAGATTTTTGATAAATAATCACCAATAATGTGGACATAATGACTAAGTGGGTAAAGGCAAATGATAGAACAGTTACAACAGTCTGCTAAGTTCAGAAAATGACATACGTTTACTGTAATGCAGCCTTTAAAACCAGGAAAAGACAACACTTATGCCATACTACAATATCCAAAATCTAAGACGATATCTAGTCTCATATCACAATATCGATATAATATCGATATATTGCCCAGCTCTACTGGATAGCTAGCTTGTAGTGTTGTTCAACATACTGTCAAATAATTTTTACTGATTGCCAACTGTACACAATGTTATTGCCTTTGGATCCTGCTAGCATAGCGTTAGCTTTCTGGCTCGTAGCTAAGCTGAAGAGTTCTACGAGCTGAGCGGACTATAAATATCTCCCAGTGCTAAGGGAGGCAAGTTATATCTAAGGACCTTCCTATTTCCTGGAGGAGTGAACAACATTTGCATTGCATAAGAACCTTATAGGATGGGAATGATTGTTTCAGGTATTAGTCCAACCCTCAAGCGTAACCAGGGAAACGGAGTTATTGTTTGGATAAACTTTAGATTTCGAACAAATTAAAATATAAACTAATGTTTTAAAAATCTGTTATTTGGCAAGTGACCATGGTATAAGCAGGTTAATGCCCTTCAAGGTGTCCATTGTCGGACGGTTCACGCCTCGCCGTCGTCCATTAATACCTAACAATGGACACCTCGTTGGGCATTATCCCTTACTTAATTAGAACTAGCTATAAATGAAACATACAGCACTTTGTGATTTCCACACAAATCACACACAAATTCTGAGAAAAACACCTAAATAATAATAAAAACAACAACAATATCTGTAATTTATTTATTTTTTTAACCCAAAATGGCACTTCACCCAAAAAGGGAAAAGAGGGCAATTCCAGCCGCTAGACACTGCACTTCCTGTTTCCTAATAGAGTTGTTGCCAAATATAACAAGCACAATCCTCTGTTCATGAAGTGCAGTGAGTCAGTACAGTCAGGGCTATATTTGATCCTGACATACCCGAGCACAGTTTGCTTACCGAATTTCATAAACGTAGCTGAGGAAGCATTGGCGGGAAAGAAACAAACTGACACAATTGTCGTCAAGCGGTCAACTTCAAGTCCAATTGTTGCAAGCTGAGCTAGGTTACACTGGTACGTAAGCCATCAAATGTATGACATAGGGAGAGATAGGCACTCACAGGAACTTTAAAGCAAAGTCCTGATGGCCATCACATAATTCCTTAGACAACGATGGCTTTATAAAGAATCCTGCTTGAGTTATTCACCAAGGATCTCATAGTCTATTCTGAGTATTGGTACTGTAATCTAAACCGAGAAATGCATCCCAGCTAGCTTTGCCAACCATCCACAGCCATCACATGATGTGCAGTGAGGCATTTATGAGTGCATATGTTTATCTGTTAAGTAACAGGACAATTTCTAAATAACACTAAAATCTTAGCTTCAGAATGTAACTGATGATTCAACACCTTACTGAAAAGCTTTGCTAAATTAGTACTTATTGTAGGGCTATTGTATATATAATTGTAAGAGTCTCTTTTTCTTTTCCTTTGGATTTCTTTTCATATTTTGCAGTGAATAAAAAGATTATCTTTGTCCTGAAAAAGAGGTTAAATCCGTCATGTGGCCCGTTACATAGGCCTTGGACATGTTCATGACACCTAACACCAGCGTAAACATGCCAGCAGCCACCAAAACAGCCTTAAAAAGAAACAGCTTGGCTGCCAAGAGGCCTAGGCGTCCTTTTACTCTCTGAACTACAATGACCCCAACCGAAGCCTACATCAAAGACTCAGTACAGTAGAGCTCCAAAGAGGGGAGACAGAGAGAAGAAGAGTGACGAGAGTGAGTGAATGAAAGAGCATCTTGTTGAAAAATGCATCCTGGCTAATGATCAGAGCCGACAAGTCCGCTGTGAGTTTGGACTGCATGTATAAAGCCTCTTTAAGATAGAATACCTATATGGAATCAGTTTGATCTTTCAGTTCCACAATGATGACCAAGTTAGAGACACTGTCTTTGAAAGTCTGACTATACACAAGACTTTAGGGGCCTTTAAAGGATTCCAAAACTGTTTTTCAGCAGGCTTCACTCCAGGATATACAGTAATAGCATTATGGTACTGCTTCACACAGAGTAATCACAGCACATTCCCACACACTCAACAACATGTTGCATTAAATGCTTGTGTCCCAAATGAAAATGTAAGGCCTGTCTGGCTAATTCTGAGAACAACATATTAACTGAGTGTTTGCAACTGATGAAGGATTGGGGAAATAAACTAGAAAGTGGTAATTAAACAGTAAGATGCAGTGAAAGGCAAAGAGCAGTGAAATGTAGCCATGCATACAACATCTTAGAGAATACAAATTCAGGAAACTGAGTCAACAGAGATGAGTGTGACCTAGTTTGGCTTTAGTTTGTTTTATCTGCCTGTTGTGAAATGACTACGGAGGACACTTACAGTAAGACATTAAATTCTCTGTTTGCAGCTTATATAATTTTTTTTTTATGCATGACATGTTAAAAGAATAGCAAAAGCAGTGTTATTTATATCTATGTTGTGAAACTATGTAAAATAATGGACATGAAAAGGAATGACTTTGTATCACGATATAGTATACATGCAAAATCACATGTGAACAATCAAATTGATGTACAGTACAATCAATTGTTCCTCTTTTTTTAATAACATCAGACAAAAGTCTTCACAAAAGTAAAAGAAAACTTCTTTTGATAGTGTGTAATTGCAATTTGTTTAGAATCATTCATTTGGACAATAGAGTTTAGTGAAATGATGATATGATCATCACGATGCAATTATGATAATGTCAGCCAGACCTTGCATGTTGTCTCGTGGTTTCTAGAAATGATGTGTTCACAAACTGTCACGTAAGTGACAAATTATGATTCTATTCAGTCACCCATATTTGCTTTAGGGTGTGATCACTTCAGTAAATTAGTACCCACAGATAGAAACAAAACACTGCAGTCACAATGCCTGGTAACAACAAAGACAATACTGTATCTCTGTCACCTGGCCTAGGATTCGACAAGCAAAAACACGTAAAAAGAATGCAACTGTATTGAATTAAGCCGGTCAAACATTGTCACACATTAACACTCATGCCAAGCTTTGAGTATAGCTAAGGAGCAATTAAAATAGCAATCATTCATCACCCAATGCATACATCTTAATTATCATTATTAACCTGCTTATTCTCATTTATGGTACATGCCCAACTACTGCTGAAATCCCTCACTACAACTTGTGTTTAAATTTTGGCTGAATAACATCTACCTTCTATTGGCCCCTTGATCTGTCCCCAAAACTGTTAATAGACTGTCGACTTTGTTCTGAGGCATTATTCCGAGGCTTCTATCCAGAAGAAGGCCCAGATGTTTCTCACACGAGTGGCAACCTCCGGTGCTGAAAAATGAAACCAATGCGGAAGTGCCAAAAACTGCAGTTCATTGAGTGGCCACTTCGGTATTTGGTGTTTTAAGCCCCCAACGCGTTCAAAAGTTAACGTTCAAAGAAATCACATCAACTAAAGTATAGGGGGTACAGATTACTGCATAGCCTAGCATGTAAACACTTTAATAACACTATCACCTTGATTTAAATATTTACAATAATCCAGTTATTATTGTTATAAATGTACTAGTCAAAACACACCTTAACGTATGAAAAAACAAACAAGAAAACGATTATTATTGAGCATGGAAATTATAAACATAAATGACATTAACTGTAAGTCTGGCACTTGATCCATAAACCCAAGATTAGCTTGTAGTGCCCTAAAGTAGTCTGAACGCAAATGACTCAATACACCTCCTTAGTGGAAGTCTGTGCATTTTCTAGTTTTCTATTTAGTCAAATTGGATTTAAAAATGACAATTAAATGAGAATATTTTCATTTTTTTTGTATTAATAAAATACCCCAAAACATTTTAAGTATGTTCTGTCATCTATTATTCCATTACTTTTCCTGATGTTTTAAGTTTTTGCTGTGTTATCGTTTCAGTATTGGTATTGAGATATTTAGGCAGGTACCAAAGTCATAATTTTGGTCTCATGACAACACTAGTCCACAACAGGTTGCTCTGCATGCAATGTTCTAATGTGTAAAAAATGTGTTATAAATTTACATTTGCAAAACCACAACACATTTAAAGATATCTATTGAAGATATTCATTCTAAAGTAAAATGTCTACCTTGGGAACAGTGTAAGACCATAGACTGTATAAAATATGGATGTAGCCTCCGTGAATTCACCCATAGGTTTCTGAAGAGCCAAAATTAAGCTCAAAGTAGGCGGCTCCCGGTGGATCCTGCCATCCCCATATGGCAGTGCCTGATGTTGGCTCATCCAAAAATGGGCAAAGAGGTGGGGCGTGCAGGAGCTAAGGTGGGCTGAAGGAAGCCTATAGTCTATGCTCGCCTCCTGTGACGATAGCCTACCTGTCACTCAAAGCGGAACAACCTTAATTATGCAAAACAACCCTCAGCTGTCATCAAAGGTGAACTTAGCTATAGAGCCTAAAAAAATGTTTGTACCAGGCTGTAAACATGTTAAATTTTGCTGTAAAGTTCAATTCATCTGACTCCCTTTTGGAGACAGCCTGAAGTGGCCGCTCAATGGTGTTTTAAGCCCCCAATGTCGACTTCAAGGCAGCGCTGCGACCGTTGACTTCAAGGCACTTAAACCTAACCTTAACCATAGCCTAATCCTAGTGCGACGTTGGGTGCTTAAAACACCAAACACCATTTTGAACCACCACAACTTTACCATCAGCAAACCCCAGTTTAGCAGAACACAATACTATGTTATGATGCATTGGGGCAGGGACAATATGCTTTTATCCCGATTCAATTTGTATTACAGTTTTCATTTATTGCGATTCAATAGTAACAACCGAATGTAACCGCAACCGCTCGAGTCTAATGTAATCAAGCGGTGTCTTGGTACCTGGCGGGGGAAGTAAACGCATGATCACCAAATAAAATCAACAAATAATCGTGATAATTAATCGTGATCTCAATATTGATCAAACTAATCGTGATTATCATTTTGGCCATAATCGTGCAGTAATGCAGCATACAACCAAAGTGAAATGAAGCACAAGTAAAGAAATAAATGTATATATACTTAATGGAAGGAGTATCATGCTACTTAACTGTATGTTAAACAATGAATCTTAAACAATGTTTCAAAAGCCTTATTTCACCCTGGGCATGAAGCAACATTTTTCCATTTGATTATCAGTTACATAACAAGAGGCTTGAGTCAAGAAATGTGAATGAGCCAAACTGTGTTTCAACTGTGCTGAGACTTCCAATCGAACAGCTAGGCGAACTCCAATATATACAGTACAGTTCATCGAGTCCGTTAATATGCTAACTCATGTGATAACCAGGGAGCCAGTATTTTTTCCCTTCTCATTCCTATTTCACCTTTATTTTTTTATTTTTTTGCAGGCAAGTCATTAAGAACAGGTTCTTATTTACAATGGCCTACTTTGAGATATACTAAGCATTATACCTACACATCAAATAATGCAACAGCTTACAATCTACAGTATATAGAATACAGTACTGTATTAGGATGTCATAGTTTGCTATGTTATGTTGGATTGCATAATGTTGTGTACAGGTCCTGTGCATTAAGAAATCTTAGAGGCCCATTGACACAACAGTATGTGTCTATAGTAAACCTCAGTCTGAATCTGAGACCCAAATTCTGTTTCAGAGCAGAGCTGAAACAATTAGTCTTTCAATCAAAAAGTTATTTAATGGAAGGAAAATTAATCTGCAATTAGTCCTTTTTCAAGCAAAAATTAAATTTAAAAAGTATCATTGTTGCACCTTCATCATCATCAACTTGTGTTATTCAAACTGAACTGCATGGCAATATTTACTCTAAGCATTGCAGTGACACAAACAAGTTTAATAAAAAAAGGGCATTAAAAGTCTAATCCAGTGTGTTTGGCCTTTAGGCTCATTACTAAGTAGTCTTATTTTACGGGATATTTGGTCATTGTAATCTAAAAATAAAAAGCATTATAATTTCAGAGAACATGATAATTTAAGAAATGAGAATACTAAATCGGTTTGTTTTCGTCATTAATATACTGTAAGGGCTTTTGCACTGCACTGTTTAGACCTTGCAGAATGTCAGTGCCCTACATCACAGGAACACTGTAGGAAAACAAACACCATGCTGGTGCAGTGAGCAGCAACGTACCAGAAAGTCACTCGGGTAAAACAGAAATGTGGCACAGATTCTTGGCATTATCAAATTCAGTTTTTCAAAACAACACTGTTTGTTGTTTGATTGACTTAACAAGTGCAAGTGAAGACACTTGTTGTGGCCTGACCAGAAAAGCAACACAAAAAAAACAACAGAAAACGTCATGAACTGATTAAAATGCTGCTTATTAGGATGCCATCTTTGCGTTTTTACAAAGCTTTGTCAATTGTCATAAGTGTTTGTGGTCACAATCAAGTCCACTATAGAAAAGATGACTATGACTAAACTATGACTAAAAGACTTTTCCACAGTTTAAATTGACTAACAGCACAACAACACAGGAGCATATCAGTGTGACAGCAGGGAGCTAACAGAAGCTGACACCCATGTTCATCTTTGACTTGTTTACAAAGCAGCCTGAGCCTCTCACACCTCAATGGCTCTTTCAGAAGGCCAGTACAGATTCACATTATTAATCAAACACATCTTGTGATCATGACTTTCTCCCAGAACTCATTTATCTCACAGTAAAACATGACCATACTGCATCCTCAGAAATGCACACATCATGATTTCTTAATGAGTCATTTCCTGTAGGAATGACACATTTACGTAACTGTGATATCTTTAAAACAAGCACCATGTTACAAAACCACTTTGGAAAAATTCCAGAAGGTGGAGCATGGTGAAATTAGGACATCTGATTCTGAGCGTGTAACCTGGCAACTAATGCATCACCTTTTTCTCTTATCTGCCTCTGACAATATTCAGGTAAATGAAGGAGAATGTTTTCCTATATTTCATTTGTCATTACATTCCTTAAATGTGAGGTGAGTGATGTGGATGAATTGGAGGAATGTGTGTCCTGCTGTGTCTGCCAATTGGAAGCAACAAGATGCCAGATGCCCTCCACCCCAGGGGTTCTAGCACTTCCCTCACAAAGAATAAATGTCACAGACAAACATACAAGAACACCTGAGTACTCTTTTTGGGCCTTATTGGAGTGAGTTTTTCTTTTTTGCTAGACTCACACTAGAAAACTCAGGCCTAAATGCTGTGAAACGCACCTAGTTGTCCTACACAAGGTGTCCTGCAGGGTACTCAGGTGCACTAATACATCACTCCGAGCTTGATTTGATTTCAGGAGCATAAACAGAGACAGGATATTTTCTGTGGGGTTGCAGGAAGTGCAACAAAAAAAAAGAGAAAAAATTGAAGAGAAAATAACATTCTCTCAACTGTCAGGTCTAACTTATGATTCCCATATTTTTAAATCAAATGGAAGTTAATGGAATTTATTTCCGGCTAAAATTATTTACTCTAAGCATTGCAGTGACACAAACAAGTTTCATAAAAAAAGGGCATTAAAAGTCTAATCCAGTGTGTTTGGCCTTTAGGCTCATACTAGATATATTACTAGAACAGCTTCTGTTCTTAATATATCTTCCAGACAGATTTCTGGGTTAGGGTTAGGGTTATTTCCTGACACAGAGAAAAGGTGGCAAAGATTTCCAAAAACAAACAGGTCACTGAGTTTGGCTCACAGTGCCTACTCTGAGAAAACGTATGACCGCTAAGGCTACAGTACAGCATAAATAATCTTCAACTGAAATTTGCACTGAAACTTGTAAATATTTTTGACATTTAACAAGCTCAGCAAATACCTTGAGAGCACACAAATACAAAGTCAAGCGTACCATGAACGAAAGCAAACACCAAACCCGCCACAGAGAGAAAAGTAAACAGGACAGTATAAAGTCATTCCATGAGACGTACCTGGAGAAGCTGACAGAAAAATTTGCCACAGCTGCGGCGGAGGGGATCCCATCGTCACCCCTCTGTAACCCGGACAACTCTCCAAACCTGTTGCCCCTGACCCAGTTCTCCCCCACCAGAGGGAGGTTTGGGTAAATGCCAAAAGGCTCCTGGTCTTGTTGGGACACTGTGGAGGACGGGTTGGCTCTGTAGTGGTAGCTAGGTCCTGCACTGAGAGCCATAGACGAGGGCATGGCGCCTCCTCCATGGAGAGAGCTCATGCTGCTCTGGAGACACTGCGACTGGCAGCAACCAGCGCTGTCCTGCTTCTCCTGTTTCACAACACCGGGAGTACGGATGTGGGTGAAAGAGTTGTTGGGATCCTTCTCTTCCTTAATCATAACGCTGGAGAGAAGTGATGCAGGCTGCTGCTGATGGTGAAGCTGATGTTGCTGTTGCTGTAGAAGGCGGTGCTGCTGGTGTATGGGGTGGTGCTGCTGGCCCGTGCCATTCACATTGGTACAGTTTACTCCATTACCCACGAGAGGCTTTGTTTCCCTTAGCAAGCCACTGACCGAACCACCACCACCCCTGCTGTAATTTAGGATGTTATCCAAGTGTGCCACTTCTGAATCCAACTCAAAATCACTGATTTCTGGCAGAGAATTAGAAAGGTCCAGGTCCTGCCAAATCTCGGTATCCTCGATTAGGCCACTGCTGTTGCCATCCAAATCACATGGAACAGCGACTGTGTGTCTGCTGTAAGTTTCCAAGTCTTTATCCAGAGAAAAATCCCCCTCCTGCTTGATGTGCTGGGAAAAAAGGTTGGGCAGAGGGAGGTTGCCAAGGACGGAGGAGACTGAGGTGCTGATGACTGAGGTGGACATCTGGTTGAGACCGGAAGTACTCTGTTTCAACAACGGCAAGTTGTCCTCCATGTTGAAAACACCAATATCCTGGTGTTGTTTCTGCATTTTGATGATTTTACCCTCCTCTATGTCTGATCCCTCACACAGGACATGATGCTGAGGGGACTCAAAGAGGCCTCCAAGCTCCCCCTGGTCTTTGGTTTCACCCTGTCCATTTGGGGCCACTGTGGGCTGGGGCAGAGACCCGGGGCCAGACAGGTGCGTTGCAGACTGGAGCCGTGAACCAGCCGTGTCATCCATATCTCTGCCTACTCCGGCTCCTGTCACCCCAAATGTCAGGCTGTCGTCTTGATTTCCGTTACGCTTTAGTCCACCCTGATCCATTTCTTTATCCTGACAGTACAGTGAGGGTGAGGCAAAGAGTGCACAACACACACAAAGTGAGAGAGAAAAGAGACAAGGTTAGGCTAGAGAACAGAGTTTATACTGGATTAGATGATACATACACAGTGGCTACTATATATATATATATATATATATATATATATATATATATATATATATATATATATAATATTGATCGTTCATTGTGATAGGTGTCTTTAAATATCGGCATTAACAATTTGTTTTGGTGCAGTTGAAAAAGCACTAACAGTGCAAGGCTCACATCTACCATGCCTCTGTCAAGGCTATTCTCTTATTTATTTATATTTTTCAAGAAATGACAGCAGCTGTATCAAACAGGCCATATCCTCCTCTCACACCCACACTGGAGCACTATGGCAAAGACACAAATGGCACAGACCAGGCTGAGCAAAATCAGTATAGAAAGAAAAGGAGACCACAGCCATTACATACCATAAGTAACTATAATGTTCATGTTATTTCTTTGAACTGTGCCCTCCCCTCAAATCAAGCAAGAAGTGCAAGACCTGCCCAGACATAACTTGTGTAACAGGCAGTGCCTCTGACAGTCCCACATACAGCCAGCATGTGTGGAACAACATACATCTGTCCAAAGAGATTAACCCACTATGGGCCTCTAGGCATTTGCGGGAGTCAGTAATAACTGTCCGTTTGCAAAAGAGACAATTCAGTCAAGAGGCCGATTACAAAATAAGGTTTAGGGTTATAAATTTAAAATGAAATGAATGCAAGTAGTGCATGTGGCAGCAACATCTCCAAAGGAAAGCTCTATGCTTGTAAGTGTTCTGCAGCTCATTAATTTAACTGTAGATCATTAACAATGATAGCAAAGAAAAGAAATGACCAGGCATGCTGTCACTTGCGGCAATTTGTCTGTTTCAAAGTCAGTGCTTCTGACTAAACATTACAAAACAGGCCTAACATCCCTGAGCATTTTGAACTTTGTCTGCCATTTAAATGCAGTAAATGTCAAATATAAAAGCTGTTACCTTGAAATAATGCATACTGAGTAGTTAGACGATTGGATAATTTCCTGAGGATTTCTGATCAATACAATGCAGACGATTGGCTCTATTGTATCTGTATGTTGCCTCAAGCAGCGGTCGTGACATTCTTAGAAGACATGACTCCATACATAATGCTGATACTATATGGACAGCGGTTTGTTTGCAACGCTTCCTTTGCACATATGCTGCTGCTCAGTGGTGTTAAGTTAGTTCCAGTAGGTCTGTCAATGGTTTCTTTACAGAAATAAGGGGTGATTTGTTATTTGTATGGCACTCCCGAGTCCCTGGTGGAGAATTAGGAAGATTTTTTATTTTGGTCATTTCACCACTTTTCCCCCCGCCCACACGGCTCTGTACTGTAATCAATAGCCTACTGCATGCAGACTATATGGGACACAATCTTCTCTATAAGGTAGCTGGTGTGATGCATTTTAGAGAATTTAACGATGGTCCTTGGCATATCAAACAAAAAAAGTTGACTTCCTACTTTTTTCACCGAACAGCACAACACATCATTACAGCATTAGTGCAACCTGTTGGCTACGATGGGAAATTGCACTGATCACACGCCTACACAGACGGAGAGGCTGATAAGCTGCCGTTCTGTTTCAGTTTGTGCAACATTTACTCTTTCTTACACAAAAACAAGACAGTTCATCCGAGTGCTGGACAAACAGTTATTGTCAGTGCACGGTACAGAGCTGTCAGTGCGCCCACGCAGCATCGGGGACGCTCATAGTCGGCCTACCCCGAGGGATCTGTCGATATTTCTCCACGGTGATATAAATGACATGACACGTAGTTGCATTATTAACAGAACGTACCTGTAGTGAAAGAGGAATGCGCTCCGCCGATTAGGTCATCTTCTGTCAGTCCAAGTTGGAGAAAAAAGTGAGAAATAACGCAATTTCCACACAGTCAAGCTTTTGACTAGCACTCCTTCCTTGCAGTAATATTGCGTGGTGAAATGTCAACCGAATTTATTACCATCTATCTCCCGGTACGGCAGAAAAAATCGTCCGCAATATCAACTATTTTATAACTAAAGTCAACAACGTCGTTGACCTAGCTGGAGCTGGCGACATGCACCGTGTGCGCCGTTTCGCAGATCTGTCGATAACTTTTAACGCATGTCGTCTGTAGGAGGAAAAAGTGATCGATCACTCACTCGCATGCGACTTCAGTATAATTCCGCAATGAATCCACAGATCTGCGGCGCGATATTCTGTTCTTGCGCTATTAAACCCGTGAGTACATTACAGTTATATAATCCAGCAGTGCTGCCCTGGCGCACTCAACTGCAAACTCAGGCAGGGCAGGGCGGACAGTTAGTGAAATGGTGTCAAGCTCAATGGAACAAGTGGAGCGCTTCGGCTTTGTCTTTTCAGAATAAAAGCTTTGTTGTTGCAACGATCACAATGATCGTTACACGATTAGCCTACATATGAAAAAATGTTCGGAGCTTTTTTAAAGACGATACAATGTACAACAATGGCCAAGGTTTCCAAAACAGATGGTATCATTATAGCCTTTTGTTCAGTTCTGTTTTTCACAGCGAGCTAGTTGGCTTTTATTTTAAAGCAGAATAGCTCAGCTTCCTGTCAATTTGTGTTTATCTGTGGTAAATTGACGCAGCTGTTAGTTTGACACTTGCCAGTGAACGCCCCTTTCCCTACTGAAACTCTCTCTGCTGAGGAATCTGTCAAAACGTGTCTCCGTAGGCCACCGCGTTACCTCCTGGCATGGTGGAGCCAGCTCTGGGTAGTAATACCGTAGGCTACGATCTGCTACAGCGTCTTCAATCGCCAAACCAAGAATAGTTAGTACAATTCTCTTTAAAGCTTTGAGTTCCCAAAGTTCATGTCCCATTTGGAGGGCAAGTGTGTGTGTGTGTGTGTGTGTGTGTGTGTGTGTGTGTGTGTGTGTGTGTGTGTGTGTGTGTGTGTGTGTGTGTGTGTGTGTGTGGGGGGGGTCTATTTTTCTTCAAACGAGAGCAATCACGATTTGGCTATTAGAATCCAGGTTTCATACGTTATATCCTCAACTATGAAATTAACTCTTAAAAATAAAAATATCTTCCATAGAGATTGAGTCTTGAAATGTATCACAATAAAATAGCTAGTTTTTGGTAATGTAAGGTCTTGATCTACCGTAAAGCAGGTACTTGTATTTAATTACTTGAGTATTTCCATTTTATGGTAGGTCTCACGCCACTTCGTGAAATGGTCACGTTATTTTGATTTATTGATTTGTGTACAGGTCACGATTTTCGAACGTGACCATTTCACGAACTGCCATGACACTGGGCTGGGTAGGCCTACACTTAATACATCCACGCCACTACTTTTTAGAAGCCAATATTGTAATCCACTATATTTATTTGACAACTTTAGTTACTTACTATGCAGATTCAAATTATCAATAAAAATGATAAATCAACTAATAAATGATGATGTATTATTAAAGGTTAAGCTACCAGGTATATAAAGTAGTCAATATGAGCTCCACCTTAATCAGCTGCAACATTAAAGTGATGAACACGTTAAAGCGTCAATCATTTATAATCCACTGATATATTATTCTGAAATGGGCCATTCTGCATAATGAGTACTTTTACTTTTGGTAGGCTACTTAAAGTATATTTTGATGCTAATGTGAAATACAAAGACAATTTACAGTACTTGTAGAGGTGTGAGAGGCCAACATTGTTCCAATCCTTTTAATGCATTAAAAGGGCCTCTTTGACAAACTGACCAGTGACCTTTCAGTGACAATAACACCAGTATACAGTTCTGTTGGTCCCCTTCAGCAGACGTCTTCAGTTAGAAATTCATTTTCCTGATGGCACCTTAGTGGACCAGAACAATGGACTAATTTGAGTTATGTGTTCTGCAATTGTTCTGAGTCAACCTAGGTTAAAATGATGAAGAAGAAGAAGGAGATGATAGGAAGGGAAGTGGACAGTCCAGGTGTGCAGACAGGCACGAACGCCCATGCTGTTCTATCTGCAAGAAAAGAAACAAGGATGGGCAGACATAAACCAACTATGCCAGAATAAGAAAGAAGGAAAAGGGGCAGGGGGAAGGGGGGCAGGTGTGGATCTCCATGCAAGTCATTCGATTAGAGGGAGCAGAGTGTGTTCTTTGCATGTGGATGTCTCATTAAGAGCTAGCGTGGCTGGAGAGAGGCAGGAGCTCCCCAGGGCCTGAGAAAACCACACTGTTCTCAAAACATCACAGGGAACACTGTGAGTTTTTAATGCTGGGTAACAATGGGTGATCCTATTTACCAATACATATTAAAAACACTGGACATGTGGTGCTTCATGTGCATGTATGTATAACTTAGAATTCATGGAGAAATATGTTACTGTGGTTGTGTAATACACCTTGCTCTATACATAGAAGGTTACACTAATCTGTAGAGACAGCTTCATGTGAATATATATTGATTAATGTACACTCACATGTGCTTGTGACTAATGGAGGCCCAAGTTTGGGTTTCAAATGTTCTTGACCTTTGAAAAAAAAAGTATCTCAGGACAACTTACTCATACTTTTAAGTATTTGACTAAATTACAGGTCAGCTCATTCAATTCACAAACAGTTTCTTATTGATCCCAGGGACGTCTCGTCATGTTGATGTTGCAACCCTTTGGTTTAATTTTCTGAGGATTTGAGATTTCTGCCACCACCCAAATACAATGGAGGAGTCCTTCCAGAAAAATGCTGAGTTTTTTTGTGATTGTTGCGGGCAAAAATCCTTGATTATGCGGCATGTTTTCTTAAAAAATGCGATGGCATACGCGGGATATTTATGCAATTTTATGCGCTGAAATTGCAGGAACTTGCAAAAATTGTGAGAACTTGCAAAAACAGCGGTTTCATCATGGCTTCATCGCGGGGTTTTGCAGCTTTTCGATGATGTTCACGTCGCGTAATTACGTCACTTCATAATGTGGCGAAAATGTGTGGGGAAAAATGGCTGCTCTTGTGTGAAGTAAACGCAACATTTTTCAACTTTCTGCTAAGATATATGTGACTTTTTTGCAACGAAAATGCGGGGATTATGAAATCATGCAAGCCCCGCATATTTTGCGCGGAAATCGGCTATTTATGCGGCAAAAGTGCGGCGTATTTGAAAAAATGCGGCCCCCGCATAAATAAAACTTTGGCTGGTTATGCATTGAATTATGCGATCGCATAATCGCGTTTTTCTGGAGGGACTGTAAAGGAAATTTTGTTTGTGGTGCTCACAGTATTAAAAGATGTCACCCTAACCCAAAAAACAATGTCCCATTTACACTGAATAAACTTAAAATGTCACAGTGGCAATTTTTTTTATTGTGAACTATTTAGAGTAACCTAACATGAAAACTTTATATTATGGAAGCAGTGGATATCAGTAGAAAAGTTCTGCAAATAAAACCAAAACCAAACATTTCTTCATAGATAGAGACTCATCGGGTTGAGTGGGTAAATATATTGTTTGTGATTTAATACTGAACATGTTTGGGTTCCCTTTAATTACAGGTATTTATTGGATATGTTCTGCTTTTATTAGACTGTTGATAGGAAATGAGGACAGAGACACATGGGGAATGACATGCAACAAATGTGTGTCTGCTGGACTTGAACCTAAGAGGCTGTTGGCAACCAGGGCATTTTATCCTCATTATAATCCAAAGGGGCACATTTCCAAACTCTGAGTTTTTAGTTTATTGTCAATGAAGGTCATTTGAGTAACAAAGAGCAGACAAGTCCATCGTTTAAGTGGCTGAAAACAAATTTGTTTTTACTCCCCCCTCTGAAATCTCTAACCTGAACACTTGCCAAATTCTATCCAATGAACAAGCAACTGGCAAGTCCACATAGACCTTTTGTGCTAAACCCTGATTTGTAATTAGGCTGCAAAGTGAGTATTGAGGCTCAAGCTATTGACCCCTTTTCTTACATAAATTACCACTCTAAAGTAAATTAATATTATTGTAGTATAACAGTATACACAGCATTATAGTTGTTGCTGCTGCAATTATTCTTAAAGTTATACTTGTGAAGAAATCCTGCTGGGGTCCTGTTTAATGAACAATAATATCATTTTCAGTGTCCTATAATAATTCATCTTCAATCTGTGTAGTGTTATAAAGTTTTGGGACATTTTTCATCATAACTGATCATTTTTAACTGTGGTTAGCAAAAGTTAAAGCAGCGTTATAAATAAAGCTTCATATTTGGTTTTGTACATTGTTTAGAATGCTCTCTAAAGATAGGTGCCCTGTTTTTTTTTATTGAACCATAAAATGTCAGTGCATGAACCTACATAAACCAACTATAAGTGCAACAAAGGTCAACTTTCAAGTCAAGGTTCAGGTCAAAGAAAGAAAGCCAAAAAGCAACTTGATCAAAAAAATAATTAAAAAGAAATTATATCAATTATTAACATGTTTCTCACCCCCTTCTCTGCATTACATTAGAACATTCACACTCTTCACTCCAAAGGGATTGTTAATATTCATACAGCAGTACTTACAGTAACACAATTGAGTTGTGTCAGACATTGAGGAGGACGCACAGTGAGAAAGGAAGAATTTATTTTTAAAGGTGAACAGGCAGTTCAAACCCTTTGGTATTTCTTCTCTGAGCCAGAGAAAAGTTGAGCAAGACAATGAGTTGGAAACATCTACAGGAGGAAGGATGAAAATGACACATCGAGGAAAGATTTCTATACAAGTTATTGCTCTATGTGAGTGTACGTTTGTGTGTACAAACTGGCCAAACAACCTTAGAGCAGAAGCAGTTATCCAAAGAGAGTTCCATCTTGATATAAAATGTCTGTAATTCATCTGACACAAGTATAATTAATGCCTTATGAGAGGTGATCTATTAACTATATTGGATGAAGTATTTGGTAAGCCACATGCTTGATTTAGGAAAAAACTGACGTGAAATTTACCAAGGCTTTGAAATAGACACAACAAAGGACTTAAAAAAAAAAACATGCATGTTCTTTCAAAACATTTAGTCAAGTCAATTTCATTTATAACACAATTTCACAAATCACACATTTGCCTCAAGGGACTTTGAGGAGTGTCATATATGTGTGTATCATGTAAAAATGTCTTGGAGTTGCTTGTGTATTCAGCAGATTTAGTCTTAAATCAGAGCACATCCTTTACTGTCAACCTCTGATACTGTAGTTACAATATAGTCAAACAGGGCTACACTGCCCCTGTTAGACAGGAAGTCCGGATGATAACTTACTATTGCTGAATGGCATTGGCACATCGTCCATCTTTCTGCCTTTCTGTTAAAAAGAATGTTTAACTATGCATATGTAAACCATAAAAGGTTTTTAATTGTGACTAGAAAGATCACAAACTGATGTCTTAAATGTGCTACAACCAAATATAAAGAGGAAAGGGCTGGAGTATTGTGCAGCAAACATGTCAACATGATGCACATTAAAATATGACAATAGGGGGTTCAAATAATTAAGGCATTTCATTCATATTGCCACTGTGTCATGGACAGTTCTTTTTATGCACAGCCACTTTACTTCACATTAAATATATGTATTGTGAACGTGTTTAATAAGTCTCCGTTTAGATGAGTATGTTTAAAATTTACCATTACCATCAAACCATCAAACGTGGGAACAGCGTGATTGAGCCAAAAGCACATTCTTTTAAAAATCATCTATCACTCAGGCTGTATAGATAGCAGTTTAAAAAGACTATATTATTGGTTGCAATTAAGCTTCATGTCAATCTACAGCTCTGAAACGTCTGTGCTGCAAAACAACAAACTCTCCAGCATGGAAAACTGGTATAGACTGTGGTTAATGGCACACAAGCTCTCAAATTTCACAATAACTGTAGCACATCCTGATTTAAGTAATAATACAATATAGACTGGTGAAGCACAACTAGCAGATTTAGCAAAAAACATACTTTTAAGAACGATCTGTATCTGCTTTGCATAGAGAGAAAAGCATGAAGCTAACCTTTAAGTCAACTGACCACCGTGACCTTTGGATTTAATAGCTGACAAGGCAATATGATCTATTAGCGGCAAAAGAGGGTTTTAGAAGAGATCAGCCTTACAAACACCAATTACCACCACAGCCTGAATTTGCCATTTTGCTGCTCCAAAACTAATGATAAAAAATTGCTCACAAGAGGAATTATCTTACAAGATGTTCTTATTCACTGAGTTGGTGCTTGCTGTGTGAGTGAATCCAAGCTAGTGCAGAAACTGTATTGACCCGCAGTGTGTGTTTCTGAGCAGTCATCGTTCATCAGCTCTTGGCTTATGCACAGGGATACCACAAGGATCGATACTTGGCCCGCTTTTGTTTAGTTTATATATTAATTATTTGCCGTCTGTTTGCCCTGATGTAAAAACACTAATGTATGCAGACAACACCGTTGTATATGTGCATGCCAAGACAAAATATCTGGGTGCTGCCAAACTCACCACAGCCATGGATCGGATCACCGATTGGCTAAATTGTTCCTGCCTTCAACTTAATGTAAATTAAACTGTAGGAATGTTTTTCACAAAAAGACAATGTAACATTGTGTCAAATATAACCATCTTGGGTCAAAATATTAGTATTATGCCACAATTTCAGTATCTGGGCATTATTATTGATTCTAATCTTTCTTTTAAAGTACATATTAAGAAAGTGTGCAATAGGGTCAAGTTTAGCCTAGCCAATTTTAAATATATTAGAAATGCACTAACTTTTAATACTGCCAAATTATTTATGGATGCCATGATATGTCATACCTAACATATTGTCTGACAAGCTAGGGACAAACTAACAGCTCATCACTAAAGCCACTAGGTACTCTTAACAAGAAAACACTCAAAGTCTTGGACCAGAAGCCTAACAGTTCACATGAACGTATTATCCTAAATAACTGTAAACTGCTGAGCTGGGAAGATGTAATCAAATACAAAAACATCTGTCTCTCTAAGCTGCTCCTTTTACTGGACAGTGAACTTAAGGGGGACTGTCCACGACATTATAAACTAATAAACTAAGCTAAACTAAACTATAAAGTTGCTCTTCATGTGTTTTATCAGGACACCCAGTCAGTGAGTTCACTGCAACCAGGGAATGAGGTTACCTGAGGTGGAGGTGCTGTTTACATTCCCCATGAGCAGACTGTTGAATTCACTGGTAGTGTAACGTTTTTTTATCAGATATAGCCTACTGTACAGCCAAAAAGAGAGAGAGATACTGATAGTTCAAAAGAGGGACAGAAAGGCGGCAACATAAAAAAATAGGGTTTCACTCTCAGTGTGCGTCTGCATCACGATGCCAGTAACAGTTTGTGACAGAGAAGGGAAGCCAATTGTTGCTGACATTCCGAGTAAAAACTCAAGTAATGACTCCTCAGCATAGCACAGGAAGACAGCTTTTTAAGAGTTATATTGAATGCAAGATTAGAAGAACAGACTGTTCTTATTCTGTTCCGAAACCAGAAAACTAAATTAGCTATTATGTATATCTGATGTAAGAATGGAAATGGTGTTGCATGTGATTATGCAAGCAGGTAAACACATAAAAAAGTAAATGAGTGTGGTATATCACTGTACTATTATTAACTTCAGGAGGGGAAAAACAGTCAATTGCCGCTGCTGCTGTACATTCAAAACAGTTGTGTCAGGTGAAATAACTTGAGGCAATTTATCAGACACAGCACCCTCTGGAGCCACAATAAGCTTTATACAACTTTTTTTTTTTTTCATACAGTATGATGTAGTACTCTCCAAGAGCTGTAAACACAATTTGATGTTTAAAATCAGTGGAGTTCTGCACTATTGCCATTAGAGCTGTTAGCGATCCCCGTTTCCTCCATCCTCTCTATCCCTTTGTGATCAGCGGTATGAGCAAAAATATTTATTTAAAAAATATTATATTGATTTGAAAATAGTCCACCAGAGTCTATGATCAGAACTCAGTCCATGGCAACAGTCTGTTATACAGAAATAGAAGGCCGCAGAAGGCTGTGATTAACCATTCAGAATCAAGTAGGCCTATTCAACCAAGCCGTGTAATAAAAAATGATAAGATGGTTTTGGAATCAGCTGCACTTCCTGGCAAAATAAACAACTGTATTAAGTGGTTTTTAGACATTTCATAAATATTTTAATGTTCCCACAGTTTGGCATATGTGTATTTGACCTACATTCAGGCCGCCTAAGTAATTACAGAGTCAATAAAAATCATACAAGATAAATAGATGTAGGCCTAGTTTCAAAAATGTGTTTGTTTTCAAACACCATTTGGTGTTTTTGGCATTTTGCTTATTCCAAACACAGCTACATAAATGAGGTAATAAATGTTCACTTTTGACCAAAGAAGCTCTTGATGACAACAATGAATGAAGAATGAAACCTGACTTTACCCTAACCCTCTTTGCATGTCTGCCTTATTGTAAAGCTTCTGTAACTTTATACTTTCGTAGTTGCTTTCTTGATTTGATAATCTATTTGGACCAGCCTTTCTGGAAAGAAAACCTGAATAGTTGTACTGAGTGCCCTTCACTATGAAAAGTTAGCCTATGTTTTAGTTTTTAAAAATTTCGGGGATAATAATTTGATATTAGCATTTTATTAAAATATGTTGTCTTAATGAATAATGCCAAGAAATTTGTAATGAAAAACTAACAAAATGATTTGTTTTTGGTTATTACAGTCCAAAAATTACAGTGGAATTAGAGGTAACGATACCAGGACAAATGTATAAAGAGAAGAGAAGAAGAGAACAAAAAGTTTGAGAATAAGAGGGTAACAACTTTGTGTTAAAGTACGATTTAGAGATAAATTAGACATTTTCTATTAAAGAGTAAATTTAAGTATGGAGTACAGTAATGCTATCACTAGGTATGTCAAAGACAAATGGGAAAACTGTGTAACAGTGTTATATTGGAATAAAGTAAGTTATGCTATAATAAACCCTTTTTGAGAAGTTACAATATATATATATATATATATATATATATATATATATTTTAATATAGAGTACTTATTATTATTAATATAGTGTACTGGTGTTACTGGTGACCAATAGTTGTGTAACGCTACAGGTGTATGTTATGTTTTTAAATTAATATAAAATACTGTGGGACAGTAATGTAGTTTTGGGTTCTCATGTGGGATCCATCTGAAAATCCCAACTGATGTTAGAGAGGAACCTAGAACAGCTTGGATGTCATGTCATATCTTTAGATTCTAAACAATTATGGAGCCAAATTCATATGCTTTCTGTCACAAATAAACTTTTTTTGTTTACTGGAAAACCTACAATAATAGGAATACAGTGGCAAGATATTGATACAGAAAATTATGCAATGATAAATTTCAATCTTCTCTGTTTTACTCTTATTTGCACACGTCAGTAATTCCAGCCAAGGTAATGGGTGTTACATGTTCTGGTTTGCTAGTAAACAAGCTAGTAAAATGGACCAAATATATTAAAGTAGTAATGACTGATTAGTTTTCTGTCACCATAGCACAGAAAGGAGCCAGGTACATTTATTGAGATTTTGTTTAATAAGCCAAGTTTTCTATTTCTATTTCATCAGTAAAAAAATTCATGTGTGAATATAAGGTCAGGAGGGAACGTTCAGCCTCATCTGATTTATGCAACCCTCATTAGGTTATTTGATTATTTTCTTTTTAGGGTTTAGCCAGCTGTTGTTGTCACAGCTGATATGTGGCACACAGATGTTCTATTTAACAGGGTGACTCATTCACCTGGCAAGAGTGACAGCCAAAGAGAGAGAGAGAGAGAGAGAGAGATCCTCTTCTTCTTTTATGCAAGCGAGAAAAAGAGTGAAACAGGATCAGATGACAAATCCTCAGTTCGATGTAAATGGATTATAGAGGTTTCACAGCCACTGCATCTAACAAAAGACAAACCTTTCAAAACACATTCCTAAAAAAATTATAGGGGAAGGGACATTTGTTTGAAAAGATACCCTTTAGATGCAGATGCATCATTCTACATATTTTGTGATTTTATTGGAAGAAGAACTTGTGTTCTAAAAAACTGCTAACTGCTAAATTAAGTGCATAGCAACTCTTGCTGACAAATGTGTCTGTCTAAACACTATTGCCTTCAATTCCAGTAATCCGTATTGTTTTGCCCTTCTGGTAGGATGATGATTTTGTTGTTGTAATTTCCTGTGTGAGCTCGGATATTGATACACACTTGTCAGCTTTCTTTATTAAGGCATAAACCAAGGCAATCTCTTGGAATATGATGGGATTGATTGTGATCCAGATTCAGTGAGGAGAGCAGGGACTTCTGTTAATGTGTTGATAACTGGTGAGCTACGGTTCAACTGCTGTCATTTATCTGCAAATAAATAAAGACAATTCATGGAAAGAGAAGACATATATTTATATAATCTATAAAGTTTTAATTAGGCACCATAGGCAGGATTTGAAATTAATCTAAACATGAACATTTTGCAAACAGATCCATTTTCCTTGTAGTGGGATTCGCTTTTATGTATGTTTGGATTAATAATTGGGACCTTAAAGGCCAAACAGTTAATTGTAACCATGATAACCTAATGCACGTTCATTTCAAAAGCAAGCTTGAAAAATGTGTATTTTTTTGTGTACATTTATAATATTTATCCAGTCTGATAGCTAAGCATGCCCTGTAGCCGAGATTATAAAGAGGAACAGTAAAATTGTTTTGGAATAAGAGGGGTTTAACAGTTGACACGTCTTTTCAATTACCAAACTCTATAAAAAAAAACGTGGATATGAAGCGAACATGTCTACCGGTTTTTCCGCTCTGTGAAGCTCAGTAAGGATAAAAGTAAAGAATGAATGGAGGAATTCCCAACAGGGTTTAAACCATATATTCCCTTATCCTTCCTCCATCTCATTCTATACCTTAACTCATTCTCCTCCTTCATTTCCAACATCCTCCTGACAGCAGTGTGTATGCATGTTTGTGTGTTTATTTGGTTGCACAGGTAGATTTGTGTGCTGATTTAGTTCAGTTTGCAGCTCTGATCCCAGCTCGTTTTTCTCCTGGCAAAGCTGTCACCATGGATACATGCTGTGTTTTGACCTTTTGGGGTCGACCTATCATGTGCTAAGTGGTTGGTGTACACTAAGGGCTGAGGACATGGCTTAGTATAGAGTTGTGTTCACGCAAAGGAACACATGAGCACACACTTGCTCACACACCCAAAGTCCTACACACACATGCACTGACAGGCCAGGCTTTAACCATTGTGATGTTTTAGGGACTATTCGTTACACTTTCTGCATTACTGCATTACTTCAAATACTAAGTTACTCCTCTAGTAAACTAGTATTCACATGAAATAAAACAATAAAACATTGAGACCATTCAGCAAAGGACACTGGGAAATAACAAATTCAACATTGGTTGCTATGGACTCGTCACTAGGCTTCCTCAGTGCTGCCAAAGCTGAACATGTTTATTTTTAAAGCAGATTTTAAATTAGATTGTAACAATTTAACAATTTGCCCTTATGAAATCCAATCGCGGCACGGCTGTCTTAGAACGCAATAGACAGACGGTGGCGGAATGCCCCGACACTTAAATTCAACTAGAATGTAACAGTGAACAATCAGTGTTCGACCTACAGTCTGTTGAGATGCCTCTCCAAACGCAGAAAAGAAGCGCAGTCACAACATAAAACATTAAGACACGTTGAGAAAAAAGATCTGTATTTTGCCGTAATCCAATGACACGGAAAAAAAAGTAATCCACAGGGATCAGTAGATCCACAAAAAGGGTCACGTTGTATCCAGCAACGAGTGTTACATTCACCAGCCAGCTCCGAACAGGTGAACTTCGCCGTTTAAACAAAGTGGAATAAACGTATAAAAGTCCAAATCTACACAAAACCCGCAATCAATTAGTAAGCTGACATCACATTTATATACATGCCATTTAGGAAACCTTTATTGCAAGGTTGGCACGGCAAGATGTCCAGACTAGTGCAACAGTCATTTTCGTTTTTTGCGTCCTGCTGCTCCCATCGTCAGCCAGGTAATATTTTTTTTTACTAAAGCAGTATATGACATCTGATGTATTACCTACCACCATTTAGTTGTTTTGTGTTATTTAAGATATTTATGAAATATCTGGTCATGCCAGATGTAATTATTCCACTCATTTTTACCCATTTCAGCCACCAGGTGGGCAGTGCTGTCTCCTTCCCCCCAGCACACTCATGGGTCAGACCCATCTGGTAGTGAAGGAGGGCCGAGACTAAGAGCTACATTGAAAAATATGCACCAAAAAAGCCACTTTGAAATTTTGCTGTTTTCATGAATACAAATACAAAAGTTGGGTGACCCTCCCCTCAACAAAGAATAAAAAGACATGCCCCTCCCCTATTTTCCTCCGGTGGAATACGGTCCCTTAGCAGCGCTTACAAATTCAAGTCATGAAACTACAGCAGCATCTTGGCAATAAACTATTATCCTTGTATTCTAAAATGTTTCCGGTTAAAACAGTTGGAAGCAACAGGATGTTACCTGAAAAGCTGGCAGATGTTGTTTGAGAAGTACCAACCTTGGCTTTCACAGATTTCACAGCAACCAAAGGATCTGAGCTGACCGCATTCTGCCAGAGGCGCTTGTCTACGCTCTCTGAATCATAAAGCCCTGCATGGCTGCCAAATGCGGCCTACGGCTTCACAACAACCAAAAAAGAACCAAAAAGAAAACGGTTTCAGTTAGATAAAGAGAGGGAGGTGTGTGTGTGTGTGTGTGTGTGTGTGTGTGTGTGTGTGTGTGTGTGTGTGTGTGTGTGTGTGCACACAGTAGCTGTTAGCAAACACTGAAAAAGAGAGGATTGTTTTTTAATACTCATACCTGGAGGAGTTTTGAGTGGACTGCTCAGCGTCAGCTGATTGTGGGCACAAACATGGGTTCACTTAAGGATAAACCCACCTGCACTCAGTTTGGACACCATTCATTGTTTAACTTATTGTAAGTGGTATCAGATTGATGTGTGATAAGTTGCAATAAAATAGTAATGCTGAAATAATGAGTCAATAAACTGACAACAATTTTGATAATCAATTAATCATTTACTAATTAAAAATGCCAGGTTCCAACTTCTCAAATGTGAGAATTTTCTGCTTTTCTCTTTGCTTTCCTTCTTGTATATCATTGTAAATTGAATATCTTTAAAGCTGCACTAATCAATATTTTTATTAAAAATGAATCAAATGACTATGTGTAATGTAAGGGGGGTCACTTGTAGTGATGAATCCACAAATAGTTATCACCCGGCTCTGCAGTTTTAGCATCTTTTAGCTTGTTGTTTTGGTTTTATGATCCGTAACTTTACTGTTTTGCTTCAGTATTTAGCATCTGAAAAGCCAGATATTTCTCTCAGAAATTGGTGGAGACCTAAACAAAGCTGAAAGGAAAGTGAATATTGGACTTCCATTCAGCAAGTGGCCAGAGACACGACTTCAAATGATTGCTAATGTTGCTCCGTGTCTGTACAATGGGTAAATCTTAAATATATACTACTTTAATTATGTTGTTTTGTATTGCCGGTTGCCGTCTGCTCCACTACATCACTGACTACACAATGCTAGGAGGATGACAAGCAGTTGAAAGAGTTCAGTGCAACTGAAGAATCTATTGAAATAAAGGAGGTGGGTGTTCACACGCATTTGCTTCAAAAAGGTCTTAAATGAGTCAGCCTTTTCGCAGCAGTGTATCCAAATGTTGGTAGAGAAAAACCTTAGGAAACCAAAGGATGTGTCAGTCATTTTTGTGTGCATTAAATATGCACACTACATTTCTTGTTATATTTCTGTAATTAGATTTTTATTGGACTAGGTTTCAAAAATACTTTAGTGGTGGTAGTGGACACACACATGCACACACCCAAATGGGAAAATGGCATCCTGGGATGATGGTGATGTGTTGGGATGAGTCACACAGCGGCAAACCCACCACAACTGAAACTTTACACCACAATTTCCATCATCAACCAAATTGCTATTTCTACTCAACTCCACTAGTACCAACACATTCACACATTCTTTTCATCTGATGCTGTGGATCAGATGTGAAATGATTCGTATACTCGTACATTCGTGTATGAATTGAGTTAAACAAAGAAAAAAGTGTTTAGACATTTTCAACTTTGCATTAACTTTATAACCAATCATGCTGCCACAAAAAATTGCTTTATGCAATAGCTTTAGGGTAATTGTTTTACATTTTTTTCATGAATGCATAATTGTACCAAAAGACAAAACAACTGTTACAACCTGCTACATTCTTCAGCTTATAGAGGAACTGACCTTTCACAGGGTCAAAGGATTGCATGCATAGCAATACATATATTCAGTGATATCCAAATTGCTTGCCTCAGTACAATACAATTTATGATTTTGTCTGTGCATAATAATAATTATCAGTGAAAAATATTGCGATTTAAATAAATAAACAAATAAATTCTGCAGCTAGCCTCTACAGTATTTCTTACACTTATATGTTATGCACTGGACATTCAGACACAAGGTATTTTACATTTTATTGGGAAATTGTGCTTTTTTTGTATATGAAAAAAGTAAACCACCATTATGAAACTGAATGGAAAGGGTCAGTGTTGGTTTATAACTGTCTCTCGGTGATAATAACATATGTCACACATTTCTCTGTGGTGCCCTCTCTATGGTGATTCACAATTACCTAATGCACTTGTCATGTAAAGACAAAAAAGACACTCAAGACAGAAGAACAACAAAGAGGCTTATCTAAGAACAAACTGAAATCAAATTTTAGCTAACTCAGAGAAATAGACACATTCACACAAATTAAACAACTATTATACCACATTAGAACAACAGTGTGTTTGACTGTTTTTAAAATGCAGCGTGAAGCTTCATGTTGACCAACAAGCAGAAAAAACTTTTTTTACATATCCATTTGCCAAAATGTTGCTATATGTCCATGGGCGTACTGCAATGTATGCCAAACGTAACGACAACATAACATTACCAACAAGCAGGTAATGGAATAAGATTATTTGTTCGGTATCAGCAAACATAACTAAACACATAGTATGACCTATCTAACAAGGGAAGGTCAGCCACAGTATAGTTGTACATCACCAGCACTCAGGTCATATTTGCATCAATTGAGCAAACTAAAAAACAGTGTTGCTGATTTGATTGTGCACTTTGCTACATTTGTGTCAGAGGTATCTGAGACCCTCTATTGACAATCCAGCAAACTTGAGTAGGCAAAGTTTGTTCCTTTGAAATCTTCTAGAAGATGGACTTTAGTGTAAGTAAGCACTCATGCTTCGCCGGTAAAGCTCCTAGAGGTGTGAAGAACCCCACATGCAGGCAAACAAATCAAACAAAGTGTCAATCAGAGTCGAGATATTTTCCTCATGCGCCCTTTGTTCAGAGATGTCCCTGTTTGCTAAGTATTATATCTTGATCTGTCCCTTCCCTTTTATCATTTATGACATTGAGAAGTCATCCGAAAACAAGGGGTTCATTACCTGGCTAATTGCTGCACTAATGAGAAGCTTGTTTATCTAGAAGGAGTAATTAGTTGTGTTGATTAGCATCAATTAGACCCATAGTGTTTTAATCTGCCATTAGGATGCAGCCAAAGAGAATGTTCCCATGCCTACTCCAGGTTGGACACAGTTATTATGAAGCATGCTTTGCACAATTTGCTCCAAGATAGAAGGATGAGTGCTTCTAATCTGAGTGTTAAGTGGACAAAGAGGATATTGTAGTGCTTAGTTCAAATATTAACAGAGAGGAGGTTTTGAATGTATTATCTGAATAGAGAATATAATATGTATAGAGTTGATATTTGCTGTCTGGGCTCTGACCTTATCACTTACTGCAAACATTCACACAACGCCAATAAATGTGTCTTGAAAAACACATTAAATACAGAGCCCAACTCCAGCTATTATATGAAATGTATTATATGTCGAATGAACAGCAGCTGCCGTGTGGCTAGTCTCCGACAAAGCACCTCCAACAATCGTGGGAAACACCCTATCTGCTATACAGTAGGGCAATGACATATTTATTTTCTCATATTTATATCACACAATTATGTTTTGTAGAAGTCTCTTCTCATGGATTGTTATTTCACATGCAGTGTAAATGTGATTAGCTTTCCTATGTGTGATGAAAGTCATACTAGTTTCCCATGAAGGCAAAATTGCAGTGTATGAATGGACTGTGTGCAAGACAACAGCCATGTTTACGTTAATATTAATCCAATATACAGCATTGTAATATATGTAGAACAATTACAGAACCGAATACAGTGCAATTTAGAAATAGGATAGGAATAAATAATAGAGAAAGAAAGAATACATACAAATTAAAAGCTTTACAAAAATGAGTCTTTAAAGAGTTTAAAAAGATGATATTGAAGTTGCCTCTGTGATTCCCAATGGAAGGCTGTTCCAGAGCGGTAGAGCCTTCAAATAACCCTCTAATAGAATTCTGATGAGTCAATAGCACCTACCATTACTAAAACAACAAAAACAATCAAGTCGGAAATAAATCTCAAAAAGTCTCAGCCCATATGACATATAACATTCAAACATTCATATTTCACCCACGTGAAAATATAAGCTCAGCCACTACAAGAAATAAAGACATTAAATGAATGTCAATGTAAATGCACAAAAAAACCCACATAGGTATAGCAGCAGCATAAGAGCCAAAGACACCAACACAAACATCAACTACACATTAATTCACAATAGATATATATAGATAGACAGACAGACAGACAGACAGACAGACAGACAGCCAGCCAGACAGACAGACAGACAGACAGACAGACAGATAGATAGACAGATAGATAGATAGATAGATAGATAGATAGATAGATAGAGAGATACTTTATTCATCCCGAGGGAAATTTTAGGATAATATGCATAATACACCAACAATATGCATAATACACCAACATTGTAAGCAGCTTGGTGAATTAACGCAGTAGTCCCTAGGGACTCTGTGAAGAATTACCCTTTGGCATTGTGGCCCCAAACTGCCCACAGCAGAACAGAAAAACTTCGCTTCACGTTGCTTGAAGAGGCATTTGAGGCTGACAGCTGATATGACGAACAGAGTTGAAGAGCACGAGCTAGACAATCTCGTCCACAAAGCCCTCCCGAGGCGACATCGTCAGACAGTTGGCAGGAGAGCTTGCTTATGAAATGCATATTCCCTAGCAGCAGCAGTGTAACAGCAGAGCTAGCATTCCATAGCAGTGCAGCACGGAAGAGCAAAATACTTGGCAGGGCCTTAACGTCTAAAATAGCCCACCCCCACCTTGTAGTAAAGGGTGCATTGGATATATGTCAGAACAAGTTGAGTTTGTCATATGTATGTGAGTGTAGCAATGTACTGTACTTCCTAAGCCCCCAGGCTTCCCTTCATTTATGTCCATCGATCCATCTTTGTCCACTTATCCGGGGTTTGGTCGCGGGGGTAGCAGCTCCAGCAGGGGACCCCAAACTTCCCTTTCCCGAGCCACATTAACCAGCTCCGACTGGGGGATCCAGAGGCATTCCCAGGCCAGGTTGGAGATATAATCCCTCCACCTAGTCCTGGGTTGGCCCTGAGGCCTCCTCCCAGCTGGACATGCCTGGAACACCTCCCTAGGGAGGCGCCCAGGGGGCATCCTTACCAGATGCCCAAACCACCTCAACTAGCTCCCTTCGACGCAAAGGAGCAGCGGCTCTACTCCGAGTTCCTCCTCCTTCATTTATGTTCACTTTAATATAAAAGTCCAATAAAGTACATAAAAGTGTATCATAGGGTGGCCGGGTTGGTTCAGTGGGTAGAGCAGGCACACATATACTGAGAGGTTTATGCCTCGAGGCAGAGGTCCAGGGTTCGAATCCGACCTTTCTCACCTAGCTGTCCTGTCAAACTTAAAGGCAGAAAAGCCCAAAAAAAAAATCTTTAAAAAAAAAAAAAAAAAAAAGTGTATCATAGGTTCAACATTCACTGTTCACTCAAAGTTTGATGATGCAGTGAAAGTACATAATGTGGACAGACGCGTAACTATCGGTAAGCAGGGTAAGCGGTGCTTACGGGCCCGGACCAATCAGGGGCCCGCGTGACTGGAAGATATTGATTGACATCCAGGGCCCCCTATCGCATTTGGCCACTGACCAAGCGGGAGTGAGAACGGGTCAAATTCATTTCCTTGTTTCAGAGACCGTTCTCTTCACGTGTGTGACTCGAACATCTCACATTTACCAACAAAACGTACAACGAAAGACCGTGCAGAACATTTCAGACCGTCCTGCCAACCTGTAAACATTTTAACATCAATGTACGCTGTAACGTTTTTTTCACTCTAAAGTCACTGAAATCTGCTGCTGTTTACATCCTGTCTGATCTATGCAGCGGGCGGGGCTGCTGAGTTCCCCCCGAGACTGACACACACACACACACACAAAAACACACGGTGGATGCAGGAAAAACCGGAGATGAGACGTATAGGATGACCTAAATTGAGGACAGCTACACTTGTTATTGTAAGTGCAATGCTAAGTTAAAGTCCAATAAGTACTTTATCAAACCGTATGAATGTGTGTCCCAGGCCAGGATAGGAAATGAACTAACAATGTAAAGACCAACAAGCCACTGACACATGTTCAAATTTGATTCATTCAGTAATTTATTACTTTTTGTCTTAAATCCACCAGCCATTTTCATATTATACCAACATTTGCAGCATCCTGAGCCTTTTTGGTAAGGTTCCTAGGAAATCTCAGCCCAGAGTAATTAATTAATAGTAATAATTATTATTCTCCCCAAAACAAGTTTCCTTTTTTTTTTTTTTTTTTTTAAAGAACTATACAAAAAACTTTTTTTGCAACTCTCACTGTCTTCTGCAACTTCATTGCAACAAACATACAAAAGACATCGCAACTTTTATCGCAAAATCAGGCATTTTGGGCTGCAACAATCTAAAAAAAAAAGGCCACGAAATCCCGGCGGGATTGCCCTTGTGTGTTTTTTCATGTGTTATGGTGCGCATTCACTAGTGTTTTTTTGTTGTTGTGGTGCACGTAGGCTACTCCTGATTTTGTCAGTCATCTCATCTCTTATATGCTGCGTCTCTATGATCCTATCCTGTCCTATTGATGGTAGCCTACTCGTGGACATTGCGCCGTCATCACGTGCTGTAATAGGCTTGCTAATCCTGCTTAGGGGCCCGGTGTTGGCTCGTTACGACACTGCATGTGGCCAATATGTAATAGCCTTCTTTGCTCTTAGAGAAGCAGTAGCTCTCTGCTCTGTGTGAATCAGAGCACAATGATCTAATTTGATATTAAGCTGTGCATCATGCATGCATGGCTGAAGACAGAGAGAGGCACTGCCTGTACAGTACTGTGAGGAGAGAGCAATGAGAGAGACAGGGAAAATGATGAGCAATCGAGACAGTCAACCAATTACCATAATTGCATTTATGCATTATGATGAATATCCAGAACTTCAAAACTAAACAGCTTGTTACCTCGTTTATTATGCAAACAGTGAGCCTACAAGCATCACAATGCTGGTCGTAAATGTTTTCTTAAGCTAATGATCAACTTTATGTGATTAAACTTCAGGGTACCAACTCATTATCTTGTGTGATATTAGACTATCTATTGTGGTTACTACTAGTCAGTGCATGCTGGTTTGCAATTTGGAAAAAACATACATTCTCTAAGATAGCCACAAAATACACATGCATGCTTTAAACAGTGTGTTTTTGAGTTCTAAGAGGAAACATTTTGAAGTTGTGTTGAAGTGTTAATGTATAATAACAGTATACAATTTGCGACCTGAATAGCTAATCAGTTTAACATAATTTAAAGGGAAAAAAAGATCGAAAGAACAATTTTCTCTTACAATTACAATTACAAAAGCATACAATTGTTGGATTATTTTGAAAGTTGTGACCAAGGTAGCAAAATATGTGTTGGATAAGGCACAGTTTGGTGCTAAGTACATGTGCTTGACTATGGTTATTTGACCATGTTGTCTTAATTAGCATTTGACTGTTATCCAATCTCTGTTTTCTAAAACACTGTTACATGTACCGTAAACAATACCATTTGACCGATTAAGATTTTGTATTTAGAATTTTTATATGTGCAAAAGATGCAAACATTAAATGTGTTGGTTATGTGTGTGTCACAACACTGTAAAAAAAAACCTGTTAGCACATGTAATCTGCTGCACAAAAAGTAGTGACTTATCCAGCACCTCTTCACATCAATTAGTGACCTTGCACAGTCTCTCACAGGTTGAGTGGAATGCAGGCATTGCATGATTGAGCTAGACATTGAGTGCCCATGAGTCTATATTCAAACACACACATACACAATGGTGAGCATCCGTGTGTGCATGTACAGTATATGACTATGATTTTAAAATCATATTCACAAATGTCTTGTGCAACGTCACATACAGATGTCAAGTCAATTCATCAGAAAACTCAACTTTTAAATAAAGTAAGTTTATTCACAAAGTCTTCATCTAAAACAAATGCCAACTTCCTGGCACAGTGAGCTGTTTCCAGTACAGTCTGGGAACTCTCCATTCATTGTGCAGTAGCTGCTGAGCCAAAGAGCACATATTTTGATTGGTTGTCACATTTGAACGCCCCTCACCATTCTATTTACATTTCACTATGAGGTTTCCTGGAATTAGAAAAAAGGAAACAGTGATTTGTGAGAATCCAATAGGGATATGCAACCAGTGTAGGTGTTCAGGTTATTTGGTTATATTATATCTACAACGGTCTGGATATGAGGCACATACTAATGACGTGTAATGGGGTCCTAATTGCATAATATGCCAAAAAGACTTAACAGACTCTGGACTTAGGACCCCAGTGTAATGACTAAAAAAGAGAAGGCTTAGAAATACAAGTATATTATCAGGCTAAATTACAAAATGGGGTTGCAGCAGATTGTAACACCTCTCCAGAAGAGACCCTATTTCTTCTCCATGTTGATGCCCTAAATGAATTTTCAGTGCCAGCCAAGGTTACATGCAGGAAATGTTCTAGCTGCACTTGATTTGACAAAATAGAGCAGTGATAGCAGGTCTATCTACCGAAAGTTGGACCTTGAAACAATGGTTGACTCTATACTATACATCTTGGCGTTTTTGCTGTATGAATCAGAATCAGAATCAGAAAGGGTTTTATTGCCAAGTACGTTTTTGGGAATTTGTTTTGGTGTTGTTGGTGCACGTCACACATTCTTTAGATTGAATATTAAACAATATAAGTATAAGTATATTTACACAGTATGTATTAAGTTAAAAATAAAGAATAAATAAAGATATAAATAAAAAATAAAGAGCATTACAGCAGAGAACAGTGGCATGAAGGTGGAGAGTCAGGGTAGTTTCCAGGCCTTGTTAATAAGGCTAGTGGCAGAGGGGAAAAAGCTGTTCATGTGACGTGAGGTTTTGGTCCTGATGGACCTCAGCCTCCTGCCAGAGGGGAGTGTCTCAAAGAGTTTGTGTCCGGTGTGGGAGGGGTCGGCCACAATCTTTCCAGCACGCTTCAGAGTCCTGGTGGCGTACAGGTCCTGGAGCGGCGGCAGATTGCAGCCAATCACCTTCTCTGCTGACCGAATGACACGCGCTGCAGTCTGCCCTTGTCCTTGGCAGTGCTAGCAGCGTACCAGATGGTGATGGAGGATGTGAGGATGGACTCAATGATGGCTGTGTAGAAGTGCACCATCATTGTCTTTGGCAGGTTGAATTTCTTCAGCTGCCGCAGGAAGTACATCCTCTGTTGTGCTTTCTTCACGAGGGAGCTGATGTTCAGCTCCCACTTGAGGTCCTGGGAGATGGTAGTTCCCAGGAAGCGGAAAGACTCCACAGTGTCAATTGTGGAGCCACAGAGGGTGATGGGGGCAGGTGGGGCTGGGTTCTTCCTGAAGTCCACAACCATCTCCACTGTCTTTAGAGCGTTGAGCTCTAGGTTGTTACGATTGCACCAGGTCACCAGGTGGTCAGCCTCCCACCTGTAGGCGGACTCATCACCATCAGAGATGAGTCCGATGAGGGAGGTGTCGTCCGCAAACTTCAGAAGCTTGACAGACTGGTGACTGGAGGTGCAGCTGTTGGTGTACAGGGAGAAGAGCAGGGGGGAAAGAACACAGCCCTGAGGGGATCCAGTGCTGATGGTCTGTGAGTCAGAGACGTGTAGGGAAGTGTCGTGGGGGATGGTGTCAGGACTGTTTTTTTGTCTTTCAAATCGACAGTAGAACTCGTTCAGGTCGTTGGCTAGGTGTCGGTCATTGAAGGAGTGTGGGGTTTTAGGCTTATAGGTGGTGATCTGCCTAAGTCCTTTCCAGACAATTGCAGAGCCTCCTTCACTGCATTGCTAAACTTGTACTTCAACTCTTTAAATCTGTCTTTGTCCCCACTCCTGAACACCTCTTCCTTAGTCAGCCTTAACCTTCTGAGTTTGGCTGTGAACCAGGGTTTGTCATTGTTGTAACTCACCCTGGTGCATGATGGAACACAGCAGTCCTCACAGAAGCTGATGTATGACGTCACAGCCTCTGTGTACTCATCCAGACTGTTGGTAGCAGTCCTGAACACATCCCAGTTAGTAGAATCCAAACACGACTGGAGATCCTCCACAGCCTCACTGGTCCACTTCCTTGATGTCCTCACTACAGGTTTGCAGAGCTTTAGTTTCTGCCTGTAGGCGGGGATCAGGTGAACCATGACGTGGTCAGAGAAACCCAGTGCAGGGGGACTGCGTGACAAGCATCCCTGACTGTGGTGTAACAGTGATCCAGAATGTTCTCCTCTCTGGTCGGGCATTTAATATGCTGTCTATATTTAGAGAATTCATGAGTGAGGTTTCCTTTATTAAAGTCTCCAAGGACAATAACTAGGGAGTCCGGGTTGGTCCGCTCCACACACAGTATCTGGTCGGCGAGCATGCGCTGTGCGTTCTGCACGTTGGCCTGCGATGAGACGTAAACACCGACCAGAATGAATCAGTGGAACTCACGGGGTGAATAAAAAGGCTTACAGTTTATGATGAAATATTCCAGGTCAGGAGAACAATGCTGCTGGATCACTGTCACGTCGTTGCACCAGCCGCTGTTGATGTAGAAACAGATTCCTCCACCTTTAGTTTTGCCGAAGAGATCCGTGTCTCTGTCCGCTCTGAAAAGCTGGAAGCCTGCCAGCTGCAGCGTCCGGTATTAATCCACAGAGCCACGTCTCCGTGAAGCACAAAACAGCAGATGAAGAAAAGTCCCGGTTTCTCACCAACAGCAGTTGTAATTCCTCCAGTTTGTTGGGCAGTGAGCGCACGTTAGAGAGGAATATTCCCGGGAACGGTGTGCGTAATCCTCGCTGGCGGAGACGCACAAGCGCACCGGCCCGTTTCCCTCTCCTCCGGCGCCTCGCTGCGTGAGCAAAGGTGAGCGCACCTTTGACCAGAATGTCCAAAATTTCCAGTGAAGGGAGAAGAAAAGTGGGAAATAAGTCCGATGGTGTTGTTCCCCTGAAGTTCACGAGCTCTTCACTGGTGAATGAGATACGGGTACCATCGCAAGAAACAAAGTTAAAACACAAAACAAAACAGAGCGCACCAACACACCGTGTCACCATTCTGCGGCGCCATCTTGCAAGCCTATGCTGTATGTGCATAGGCTTGATTTCCTATTTTTCAATTGCACTTATTCTTTCTTTATTGTTTGTGGCTAGTCTGTGTCTTACTCTATATCTTAGTCCAGTGCGTCAAACCCAGCATTATGTTTTGCTGTCCATAATATTTATAAATAGTTAAAGTCACAAGGTTTTACAAGGCCCTGTCAGAATTTATTTTTTCTGCTTGAGCTATTCCCTTTGAGTTGCAATAGGGTCCATAGGCCAATTACTTTCAGGATCCTGGAGGGAGCGGTTCAAACTACTGCTTCTGCCATTGCATGTGCTACTTTTAACTGCTGAGCTGATGACTCCTGAAATAATCATAAAGTTATCCTTACCCCACTGAGCAGCATTACATAAATCTGACTGTTATGATGGATAGGCTGTGACAAAAAGAAAAGTGATAGAAAAGAAGAATTTCAGTAAAAGCTCACGCCTTGGGGCAGAAGGCAATCATCCAGAGAATAAAAAAGTGCAGTGCTCTCTATTTTCTACAGAGCAACATGCAATGTGCCCTCTTACATATTATTCATAGATGAGGTACATGTTTTTTGAAGGCCATGTTTACAATGCCCTAGATGTGCACAATACTTAGGTTATTAATTTGTATTAATGTTTTTGACATAGTGTAGGTTCAGTGTCATACCACTATGTGATGCATTGCATGTTCATATAGTGATAGTGATAGTATAGTATAGCATGCGAGGAATGCTTCTAAAACTTTGTAGAGTTACCAGTAGAGCAAGTGACTATGCACCAAGGGTGAGGCAGTTGTAAGCTGTAATGGTAATGGTGGGGCTGTTACATAAATAACAGAGAAACACAGCTCTGTCTATAAATAGGCCACACTAGCTTTCATTAATAAATAAATAGGCAAGATGATTAAGTAAATTTATATTTTATTACGTTGGGTACTGCAGGGAAAAAGAGATACCGGCATACTTAATGCCAACATTTGTGGTTTATAAACTTAAAATATGGATGAGCAATGCTAGTTTTCTTTAATGGAAATCTATTATCCAAAAAATATACAGTCAGGTGCATTTTTATGTTCAGCACTAATTCTCATACAAATCTGCATAGGTACGGTACCATACAAGTTAAGGGAAAAACGCAAGTACAGAATATAAATGAGTCACATTTATACTAATGAATGCACAAATATGAAATGATGTCAGCTGAGTTGCTGCTTGCTGTGGTATGCTGGTGTTCTGTCTATTATTCTGTTCTATTATTATGTTTATGTCATGCATAGTGAATAAGAACACCCCCAGCAAGACCAGATTCCAGATTTCCAGTCTTTGTAGTTGCTCTAATCTGAAGCTGCACACGATTTCACTGCTCAAAGTCAACAGCAAAATCCTTTCAGGCAGATTAATGAGAGGCTAAACAAAAGGTCTGTAATGACAGGAGAATTATTCTCATTCATACTGAATTCTGAGCATGTCAAAGCTAAATTGTTATGACATAATAATACAGCTATATTATACAAATGATTATGTAATACTGTGCTTAAATTATTCATTTGTCATCCACCAGATGCTGCTTGGCTCACTCAGCATCCGGTGCTAGTTTATCTTTTTTTTTATTCATCTGTTGGGGTTTTATTTATCATTAGTCATTCAAAATCTCTTCACGTTCCCTTCATAATTCTTTCCTTTCCTTTGCCACAGTGAAAACCTTCTTTGGTGGAGAGGAGACACTTTTCCCAAACACTAACACAGAGAACAAGCGGCGTACTGCAAATGCCAGTTTTGTGAAGAATCAAGAGTAGGCAGTGGAGATGTTGGTTAGGGAATCAACCACTTCTCCTTTCAAGAAGGGGAATGATGTCCTACGTTATATGTGAAATCTCAAACATTTTAATTCCTCCCTTGGACTGTGAATGAGCACCTAAATATCTGTCTGTGGCTATAGATGCAGACCTGAGCTATGATATTTTCTATGAATGTGTTTGCCTAGTTGCAAAAAGCATTTTAATTCAGATTTTCTCTTGATAATGAATTTCAAATGTATATATAGTGATTTCATTTATACAAATTTAATCCATAATTTATCCCAAGTTAATCCATAAAATCAGTGACATACTGTACTCAAGAGAATTGGGAGACTAAAGCATTTTGAACAACTACTGGTGTAGTTGATTTTTTCTGTTTAGATTAAAGGTGCCCTGCCACACAAAACCGTTTTTACTTGCATTTTTTTTGAAATATGTTAGGTCCATATGTGTTTGTGTTATGTGAATGTGAAAAATGAACTGCTACGTCCTCTGTCTGCTCTTGTCACTGAAAAGAAATAAGTGGAGAAATCAGGCCAATTACAAAAGCTGGTCAGTCTGACGTTGTGTTGCCTGAGCTCATTACTACTACTTACATTACTACTACTACTTCATGAGCTCGACCAGTTGCGCTGGGTAAAGGATGCTGATAGCCAGGCTCTCATTGGCTAGCTGTTAGCCAATCAGAGTCAAGCAGCTTAGCTTGTTGATTATTAATTAGAACTGGCACAAATCAAGCTGAGTCTTCCTGCAGGCTTTCTATACCACGCTAGAATGGCTTGAAACAAGGTAACCAAGGCATTTTTTCCACAAAATGTTACAGAGTCCATGGTAGAACTTCAAACATTACCACAAAGTAATGAAATACATGTGGCAGGGCACCTTTAAGTTGTGGCAAATCAGTAATCATGTAATCAATAATCAATGTGTTGTGTTACCTGCAATGATTCTTTCTCATATAGTTGTCTAGTAAAAGTTAGATTTTCTCTGCCCAGTTTTGTCTTATTGATGTTGTGGCTTTATTGCTCAAATGTTTAAAGAGCCCCTATTAGGCTTTTTTGGATTTTTACTGTCTTTTAGCGTTCTATATTTTTGTGTGTATGTAACTGATGTGTAAAGTACAAAAAAAAATTTCACTGCTTTCTCTCCCACAGACAACTGCCTGAAAAACGTTCCTGTTTGAAATTCCTCAATTAATGCAACTATACTACAATTACAACTACAATTAACATGTTTTTTGAACATTTATAGAATGTAAACCTATTTTAGACCCCAAGAGTACAAATATGACGCTGAAAATGAGTATAGCAGGGACTCTTTAACCCCACTTTCTGAATTGTCACATGTAATAACACGGCCCTGGAACACAGAAACTGTAAAGCTGCCATTAGTACAATTATCAGTAACGTCTTTGCTTTTCCTGTTATCACACGTCACACTTTCTGTATGTGAAGGGAAAATCCACTTTGCTGTCTATGTTGTAAAGTGTGATGAGTTAATCTATATAATACAAATCTGGAAAACATCTGCACAATTTCTTCACTGTCAATTGAGAAATCTAATCGTAACGACATTTCTTCTTTTCACATTGGAAGTTTTTTTTCCTTAAAGATCCATTGGTGAAAATAATGTAGAGTGCAGTAGTTAGAGTAACATAATGGCAGGCTAGCGTTGGTGGCAGTACGCAGGCAACTGCACAATAATGTTTTAAAATCAATGTGGCTTGAATTCTTGTGCTTATGATCATTTTGTGTGTGTGTCTACACATGCCTGTGTGTCTGTTTCTTTGTGTTCGCATTTGGAAAATCACTGAGGGCTTACGGGTATATGTACATTTGTGTCTCTGTGTGTGTATTTATGTACTCCAACATGTTTAGTTTATGCACATATGTGTTTTTGCACACTGCAACAAGATCCACATCTTTTAAATGATTTGTAAAGCTAAGCATTATTATGCTCATTATTATTAATTCCTGCCTGCATCACCCCCAGAAACACAAACATGCTGTTGCACATACAAAACATGTAATGCCTGTACATACACATCTACCCATGAATACACATAAGCATGCATTCATGTACACACACAAACACACAGGTTCCCTCAGCTGGACTCTGCTGTCTGTCCCTGTTTGTGTTGGTTCATTTGAGTTCTGAATCAACTGTTAGAAGAGGCCGCAGTGCAATGAGGGGAGACAATTAGCCTAATGAAGTGCAGGAGCAAATCACACTCAGTGCTGTGCTAACAGTTGCTCAGTGAATATTCATGTGCTGCTGGCTTTGCAGATGCATTAAAAGGCAGTGCTGCGTTGCTGAATAGCAATCGTTACATTTCCACCTGTCGCTTGTCTGCTCCCTCAGTGAAAATAACATCCTAATCAGCCTCATGGCTGTGAGGCTTTTTGGAGCGCATCGCGTACACTGGCCACATTTATTATGCTATCCAGCTACATCTGCTGCTGTCCGCCATTTAAAAACAGAAGCACATTTTCACCTTTTACAAAATAATGAAGACACATCACGGTACTTAGGATAGAATAGACGATGTCGGACCAGAGAATTGTAGTTGAAGGAATTGTATGCTTTACTCCTGTTGAGATGATGTTTTTAATGTCAAAGCCCTTTTGTGTAGTATTATTATAGCATATTTAAAAATATTCTGATTTCATAATTGTTTAAAAAATTAGACTATTACCTTAATGAAATTGTCTGCTGCATTTTTTTTTAATATATTATCACTAGGAGTTACCAAAGTCACAAATAGTACACATCTGAGACATAATGGGCTTTAACGAGTCAATGCAGACATAATTTAGCAAAACTGTTCCTTGTCTTTCTTTTTTATTTAGAGAGAGGAATTTCTATGCAGAGAGAATTTCGCTGTTCATGCTAACATGCAACTTTTCTTGGGTTTATTCTAAACAAAATGCTGCATTATTATAATAATATATTTTTTGGTCACTTGGAAGCAGAGGAACAACAGTGTATAGATGCAACATCAGGCTGGAAACAAGACGGATGAGAGTTTGCAGGCTGGGAAACCAAAACAAAATTAGGCTAAAAAGCTCTGTACAGCTGTTGGACAATGCAGTTTGGTGATAATTCCCTGTGGGTTTATCAATACTAGTGACATAATTCACATTGAACATAGTGATTTTAATACACATGAGCATGTAACAAATATTGATTAGTGCAGCTTTAAAATATTCAAGCCCTCACCAGTAGTGTTATATGGCTCTGGGGAGTTTACTCCCCGGAGTCCTTATGTTTTTTTTTCGCCCAGCATATTTTCTTGGATTAGGATGGCACCAAGATCTTGGTTGCAGCTGTCGCTGTGGTCGTGCTGCACTCCCTGCTACGCTCTGCCGTGCCCTGCAGTGTCCTACTCCATCCTGCTGAACCCTGCAATGTCCTGCTATGCTCTGCTGTGCCACGCTACATCCTGTAACGCCCTGCAGTGCCCTGCTATGACATGAACTACTACGACTACCATTTGAAGTCACTGTTCCATTATTTTTATTGTGACTATTATTGCCACTGTTCATCACATCCCAACCGGCACCGTCAGACACCGCCTACCAAGAGCCTGGGTCTGCCGAGGTTTCTCCCTAAAAGAAGTTTTTCCTCGCCACTGTCGCACTAAATCATTGCTCTTGGGGGAATTACTAGAATTGTTGGGGCTTTGTAAACTATAGAGTGTGTTCTAGACCTACTCTATCTGTAAAGTGTCTCGAGATAACTCCTGTTATGATTTGATAATATAAATAAAATTGAATTGAATATGCATGTATTCGATTCATTTCACACCACTGACAGGATCAGCAGGTGAAACAAAGAATAGAATAGGCTGTTTGCTTTCTAAACATTTAGCCTTACATTTAAGATTTAACATTTAGATTCAATATTTAGATTAAGGGAGGAAGATTAATACCACTTTTTTTGATCATGTTATTAAGCTCGTGACTACTGTATGAGCGCAGAGTTCACATTAAAAAGACATAAAATGTCATAAAGAAATGAAGTATACAGTTTCCAGTTGTAAATGCATAACAGTGGCAGTCTAAGAAAAAACAGTTTGATGTACAACAAATCCATTTGGGCATCAAAGTATATTGAGATTCATCTGGATGCTGTGAGGTGCATTTCTAATAAGACATGCAGCCCTATAGCCTGTTCATGCCACATTTACAATTCATTTGTGTTAAACTCATTTTATACTGTTTTGTAACTAAGAACTTATTATGGTATGCGTTTTTCTTCTTTTAGCATTTAGTACAACTTCAGTCTGTTTCCCTCCTCTCTCCGTCTTTATCCCTCGATTGCTTAATGCGTTTAATGCTTTCTAGCAGAGCAGGCGACGCTTTCATCATTAGCTGCTACTCACCAGTCAGCAGGGCCAGTAGGCTGGCCAGATGGAGGTGAGATTATCCTCCATTAGATAACATAACAGTACGGTGGCCCTTATTCCCAGGAGACAAGCAGACCAGTCAACTAGTCAGCTCCTCCTAAAGCAGCTGGTAATAATGAGGATGCTGATGATTATTTGCATTGTTAACAGTATTAAGAAGTAGTGACGGGAAGAACAGTGATAGCAGTAGCAGCATTATTGCATGTTAATTGGGTATCATACTTATTCCAGTGATCACTATTAATCAGAATGTTTATTGCCAAGTAAGTTTTCAATTACATGGAATTTGCCTTGGTGTTTGGTGCATACATTAAACATATTAAAAGGAAATAAAAATACTGGCAAAGTATTGCAAAAGTCAAGAAAATAAATAGAAAAATAAAAATATAAATGTGACAAAGATTTCATAAAATATACTATAACAAATATGAACAATATAACCGTTTTAAAATAAGAGAGCTGTACAGTTTTGTGCATGATGTACAAACTATTGATCAATAATAACATTGTTTTCATCAGGCAGAATTTATACCATTCAGCAATATTGTTTTATTTATTGCAGTTTTCCCATTATTCTCACTTAAATGTTCCACCCAAAATTTTTTAAGTTACACTAATAGGGTTATATATTGTGCAATAATAATCATATGTTGGAAGCCACATATACATTATATTAAGGCCAAAATATCCAAATCAATTGCAATACTGTATAAAACCAAATACCTATTAAATCAACGCTCATTGTACACGTTGTATTGTTCCTTCATACTGCCAGACATTATGTACTGTTTGGAAGTGTGGGGAAACACTTACAAAACAAACACTGAACCTATATTCATCCTTCAAAAGAGAGTCTTAAGAATTGTAAATAAAACCACTTATAGAGCACCAACTAATCACCTTTTCATCAAACTAAAAACACTAAAATTCAGAGATATTGTTGACTTTAAAACTGCACAAATCATGTACAAAGTAAATAATCAACAGCTATCGAACAGTATCCATGGGTTGTTTCAAATGACAGAGAGCAAACATCACTTGAGAGGAACTTTTGTATTTCAAAGGAAACTTATAAGAACAAATGTTAAATATCACTGCATCACAACCAGAGGAGTTAATTTATGGAACAGCTGTAGTGAAGAGATGAAATCATCTACAACGATGAACAATTTTAAGAGACTATTTAAAATGAATATATTGAATGGATACGAAAAGGACTCGAGGTGGTAGTATTGTATACTGACTGTATGGTTCCTGGGCTTATATACCAAGTCTAGTTTGGATGGGTTATTATTTGGTTTGATATAGACAGACGGAAACGAAGAAGATAGATGGAAAAGAAAAAGAAATTGTAAATGTGTGTGTGTATGCATGTATGTATGCATCTGTGTCTGTGTCTATGCATGTGTTTATGTGAGTGTAGGTAGTGTAGGTAGATATACGGTACATGTGTGTGCATGTAAACATGTATAAATAAGTGAAGCATCCAATTGTTTTGTATTCAACTAAAGGATTTTTTTAACTTCTTCCTACTCCTTTTTGAACATGGGGATTTCTTATTTGAATCACTTACAATAATTTGGAAGATTGTGCTGAGATGTACATGTTCTTACTTATCTGTTATTTTAATTGTATTATATATATACATATATTTTTTACATGTTCAAAATAAACTAAACTAAAAATAAGGGACAAAATTAGGGACCGTTTGGGATTTCTCAGGGCACACCCATGGTAAAAGTAAGGTATGTGTATTCAGGATACTTTAAGTTTAAAAAAGAATGCATCCACCAAATGGCATGTTTCGCTATGTTATGTAAGATATGATTATCCTACAAACTATAATCAAACAAGGAGCCAACCAAACAGATGTGTAGACAAAAGACCCATAAAACAGTCTGAGCAGTGAGTCAGTTGGACTGCAGCTCCTAGCATAGATGCTGATCTGATCCAGAGAGAGCCATATATTTCCTCATAATGACTGTAAGGAAGTTTCGAAAAAGATGTGGGGATGTAGTCATTGCTCCAGGGGAAATATCAGGCTGTAGCCAATGAACACAGCAAAAACAATATTCAATCGGCCAAGAGGACAGACTATATGTAACTCAACACTGTCCTCTGGAGGCAGTTGGGTGTAAATGTTTCAGCATGTGACGAAAAACAGGATGACAGCTATTCTCTCGTACTTGTATTGATGCTGATTTTATCGTTTCAAAAGCCATCTGGCTCCCATCAAGATTTCCATAACTTTAAGTCCAGTAAATACTCAAAATAGTTAAAGAAATAAAGATCCCAAACAGTCAAGTGGTTTGAGATGAACTTTCCTGGTTTCGAGCTTTTTTTATTACATCCACTATGTGAACACAATGAATCGTTGACTCATCACCTGTTATAAATGGAAGATTATGCACGGTCAACTCGATTAAATCTGGCTATGTAGAACATAAAAACCCCAAGTTTTAATGGTTATATTACATTGTGGATAGGAATTCCTGCAGCTGTTAAAGCCAGGCTTACAACAGCACATTCAGAAAATTCTGAAACCATATTGGCCCCATAGAATGATAAAATACTGAAACAGAGCAACAGCTGCATACACAAGTAATCACAGTTCTCTATTAACACTGACAATGTGATTATTATGTGCTAATCATATATATTGCATTTTTTTTATTCAAAGATGTAGCACTACAATTTTCTGTACACACTAATGTAAGGATTTCTGTAAATTTTGTTTTGGTCAAGTGCGTCTAAAATAGTCCAGTATATTTTTGAATGCATCATACATTTGACTGAAAACTACTTAGTGTTAAAAAAAAAAAAAAAAAAGGGTTTAAACCATGGTCTTGGCACACAATCAGTTACTGTAAGGCATTTTCTGCTCTATCTGTACTACAGAATTGTTTCTGAGTACAACCTGTATACGTATTTACATGGATCATGAAACTATTGTCTGTCAAACCAGTTTGCTGGTGGTATACATTAGACTATTATTTGAGAAGCAATCAAATGTACACAATAGAACATAACTGTACACTGTGTAAATGAAAATGCTTTTTTCTCTCTTTTTGTTGTCACATGAAGAGCCGATCCTAAACAGTAATGCAACATGTTAAGATACAACTTGTTTTATCCAAAATGGGGGCTTTTGTCATCAGCTGATAATAAGTCTTCAACTTTGAGTGTGATACGATTTTTACAGCTTAAAACTACTTTACACAAAGGAGAGCGAGTCACACTAACTTCTTTATACCGAAACATAACCACAGGAATGCACAAAGTAAATGTATCTATAGTTAGGACAATTAGATGGTGAAAAGGATAAAAAATAAGGACTTGTTTAAAGGAAAATATGGAATTCTGGAAGGTATTCTTTCTCTAGGACCAAAAGGGAAAATGTGAGAATCTGAGATACCCCTGAGTGAATCCAGACGCAAGATATTGAAACCTGACAGGAAACTGGCTGAAACCAGATACTGTACATACACGAAGGGTGTGTGAATGTCAACATCCTGCTCACTTCGCACCCAGTGTCTTCAGCTGTTTCTGAGATCGCCAGAGCTGACGCAGAACTGCAGCATCATTTAAAGCACATGACTCGAGACACCCACCAGTGTGTGTGTGTGTGTGTGTGTGCAAAAAATGAGTTCAAAATATGTCATATAATAATATATCATATAGTACAAGCAATGCTCTTTATAGACAGAAACCATATGAATCCCATGTGTGACACTGAATCCTTTCATAAATAATATATTTGACACCAAAATACTGTGGATTTGAGCTCTTTTTTAAATCAACATACCAGGCTTTTGAGAATATGCACACAGTATGGTGCTGATTTTGATATAAAATACAATTCCAAAAAGAGTAAGATCATAATTATTGGAAGTAGAGAAGACAGACAGTCAACCTTCCCTGACTTCGATCTGTCTGGTACTGCACTTAGAATGTGCAGTGAGATTACATATTTGGGCCATATTATTGCAAATGACCTGTCTGATAAGGATATCTATAGGCAGCGTCGGAAGCTGTATGCTCAAGCGAACATGCTGTGTCGTAAGTTTAGCATGTGCTCTGTATCTGTGAAGATCTCACTCTTCAGAGGGTATTGTACACCTTTGTATACTGCCTACCTGTGGTGTCGTTATAAGCAAGGCAGCATTAGAAAACTCACAGTGGCTTGTAATGACAGCATGAGGCTGCTGCTGAGGGCTCCAAGAAGCTCCAGTGCAAGCCATATGTTTGTCAGTGTAGGGGTACCTACCTGCTCTGCTGTTTTACGTAACCTGATGTATAGATTTATGTGTAGGGTATCTGAGTCAGAAAATGACTTGATCACTGTTTTGGTGTACGCAGTTCTGTCAGACTTTCTTCCAGACTGTGGAACCATTGGCGAACATGTCTGTATGTCAGACACTGAACATTGTGGAAGGTTTTGTATTTTATGTTATACTCTGTGTGTTTTTTTTATTGTGATATGGATCCCCCTGGGTCTGAAATAAAGTTTATGTATACAGTACATACAGACGATGCATATATAAACACTTGGCTATATAGAGAGCTGCCTGTGAGAGCAGACTGCTCCGGTTAGGTTTGCTTGAAATGCTAAGTTTCTCGGAATAGGAAAAAGCACTCAATTTTTTCATTTTTGAATTATTCATTCCTCCTAAGTGGGTTATCGTCCATTAATCCTTGTGTTGTCTTCCTTTCAACCTTGAAAAAAAACACTTTTTTTGACGCCTTTTTTCACAGTTTGTTTTTGCTTTTTCCAACGTTTTAAATTTAGAACATTTTCTTCTACACTTTTTCAGCGCTTATTTCTACGTCCCATATTTTCTGATATCAAACAAAAATTTAAAATGGGTCAATGTGACCCAAAGTCAACACAAGGGTTAAGGAGCCCCTTTGTGTATATGTTTTGTGTATGTTAGTGCAAGGACAACCCAGAAGGGAGAAGGGGAAAAAATAATTGTGTTCTAACCATAAAATTCAATATTTCTTCTTAACCTTGTGTAGGTTATGCAAGTTCTTGAATTTTAAAAGCTTTACTTAAAATAAACGCGTAAATCAATGCTTTTTATTCTTTTGTAGGCTGGCCAATCTCCTCGACACTCAAGCTCATGAATAGTTGGAGTTGTGGTGGTTTCTATTCCCTTGAGGGTATGTAGTTTCACTGATCAAGATGACAAAATTAGACAACTTTCCAACAATAATCCCGGCAGAAATCTGATCTGCAATTTTCAGTAATATTTTCTTGGCAACACTCAAGCTATCAAAATGGCAGAAATTACATACAGTGGTGCGTGATTACATATAAAGTATTTAATTGAGAAGTGTGGATTTGAAGAAAACTATTTAAAAGTCAAATATCACTGTGCACAGTTACTATGTGGTATATTACAATTAGACAAGTTCCGATGCCGATACCAGTATCGGAAAAGCCGCCGATACTGCCTAAAATGCAGGTGTCGGTAAGTTTATGGACCGATCCAATACCACGTAATTTAGCCATGAAATGAAAAGAAAATCTACTTTAAAGTTTGTTTATGTTCTCTTTCCGTTATGACCGACTGTCAAACTGGATGGAAGAAAAGAAAGTTCTATGACATTCATTGTTTGTGTTTGTTCATGTTTCACAAAAAGTTTAAGCTAAGCCAGGCAATCATACCCCATCCATACAGGGATAGTAGTATACAGCTGTTATGACATAATAAAATATATGACACACTGGTATCGGATCAGTACTCAGTATTGCCCAATACGCAAGTTCAAGTATCGCAACCGGTAAGCAAAAAAATGGGATCTCTAATTACAACCACATATTAAAACCGGAAGATACGGAGGTGTGATTGAAGATAGAATCTGTGAATATTGTGAGCTAAATCAGGTGAACAGCAATCAATTTAATTTATATTGTCCTTTATATCATAATATTGTAAAAAGATGAGATATGATAGCTAAGTTCCTTAGACTGGTCAATATCTACTGCCTAGTTGACAAAAGATTTAATGATGCTAGCCAGGAACTGCTCAGCAGAAAGTTTAGAAATGAGCCAATCATGATAACCAACCTATCCTGAACATGTGAAAGGTAGAAAGCTTGGAGTATTTCAAACTGATGACTTAAAAAGTAGAAATGTTGTTAGGGGTGAAGCAGGAGGGGTGATGTGTGGATAACACTGCCCTCCCCTGACCAAATTCTAGCACTGGAGGTGTAAACATTAGGGGTGGGGGAAAAAAAAAATCGATACAGCATTGTATCACGATAGTTTCCGTGGCAATACTGTATTGATACACAGACTCCAAATATCAATCTATTATTATATATGTGTTGGCTAGTTTGTCTGCTTGGCAATCCCATTTTGCAGCAATACAACTGAAGTGAGATGAACAGAGAAATGTATCTTTTTAGATAAAACAAATGTTGACAAAGTTTAATTTGGGGACATAAGTTGATATTTGGAAAAAATTTAAGTTTGAAAAAAAGGTAATAAATTGCAATATATCGCAGAATATAAAAATAAATAAATAAAAATAAAAAGAGGTTATACCACTTCTTATATTTATCTGCTTGGCCATAAAATGTACCTTTTAATATAACAAGTCTGATAACTTTCAAAGACAACTTTAATGTACATGAGAAGACATGAACAACAGATCATACATCAAAGCATACAGAGTGAGTCAAACCTAAAATAAAGATTTAAGACATAGGAAGGCTGCAAATTAAAGCAACAACCTATAGAGACATGTCTGTACCTAGAAATATACAGTATCTCTCAGACTATCATTTATCAATATCTAAACAAACTGGTTTTGTGCAAACTATTTCTCCTTGAAAGGCATCAAAACTCAAATGAATCTCAAGAGAATATAATAAAACAGCAATAAATGAGAAGATATAGCAACTATTTTACATTAAACATCAGATCACTGTTGTAATGAGCAAATGAGGATTCATGACTCCTCAGTTTGAAAAAAAAAAAATAAGATGCAGAGGAGGGTATCCCCCATTTTCCTTTTCCCCCCCACCTTTTCTGGGTGGAGAAGTAGAATGAGTTACTGTAGTCTTGTGCAGCAGGAAAGTGAGTGTTTCCTCTAGTACTGCAGCTGTAGAATCTATAGATGTTTGTCAGAAAAGGCTCACAACAGCTTTTGCAAAATTCATGAGGAGGTTTGCACTGGCTCCAAATTAGGCTGAAGGGTTTGCGGAGGGTTGGTTATCAGTCCTTTTTGGAAATTGAGAACGTTTTCCTGTCTATGTCCTAATTAAATTGTCTCCTCAGGCTTCCATTGTGTGAAATGATTGCTTCCCCTTCATGTCCTTAAAATCATAGGACTGTACTAGGCCATTCAAGGCTCAACATGGTCCACAGGAGAGTTTTTTTTATTCGATAGTCCTCTCCTTTAAGATGTATGAGGGGAGCAAAGTGGAAAGAAGACATGAGTGAGACAATACACTCCAGTCTGCGAATGGTCAAGTCGGAATGTAGTGAGAGGTGGAGGCTTATAAAGGAAAAGAAAAATACCTTGGTGCCGTTTTAGACAGGAGCTCTCTTTTTTTCTGCAATAACAGTGTAATTGGCCAATAATTACACTGATGCTAATTAGACTGAAATTACAGAAACAGGGGAGAGGCTATTTTAAAGTGTTACTTGATGATTTTTTTTATATTTTTAGAAGACAGAAATGAGTGCAAAGACCCCATATAGGAGAGCGCACGGGTAAGCAACCAACAGCTGCTGCCCATCCATGGCCAACGCCGAGATGAAGATCTTTGAGGCTGAGAGACTGCACCAGCCAATGATTGCTGCCGTTAGTATAATTCCCACCAAGCCCCTAAAGAGGACAAGAAGAAAGGAGGAAGTTACCTTTCACTGTTTTAACAGTTAGCTGAAGTAAACCTGCGTTTATGTTATATTTATTATGTTATGTTTATTAAATGTACAGCGATTTGTGAAACTCCTATCAAAAAACACATAGTCCAACACATTCATATCATACTTGAGCAGAGTTTATTAAGCAACTAATGCCAATTTTAAAGTTGTACAATACCAATACAACAAAACCCTAAACGGGAAATTTAAACTACTTGACAGTGTCTAGTAGGTCTGTAACGGTTCATGGATTTGTGCCCAACTGTCATGGTACTCGGGGGGGGGGTGTCACGGTTCAGTGCACACAGCCAAGTTCAGCAACATGTGCTGAGGTTAGCACAACAAGCTGATATGCGTTCGAGTCAGTTATATTGTGGCTAGCGCAAATGAAACGCTGTAGCTGGATGACCCTCCTGCAGGTTCCTGGGGTCTGTTTCAGGAAGGAGGTTTAACAAACTCTGAGTGTATCCCTGATGTCTGAGTTGATTTACCCTGAGATGGGAAACTGAGTTTTCGGTTCCAGAACAGCTGATATGAGTTGGTTCAATCAACTCAGAGTAGGTTCCACCACCACAATAAAAAGGCAGTGTGAATGGAGCCATGATTCTACGATTCACCATGGCAAAAACCACACAAAAAAACGGGTCGGCGGAAATACTCATGCGCACAAACGAGTTTGAACATGCATTTCGTTAAAAAAGCAAGACAGCGGTTGCTGCTGCAACAGAGAGAGAATTGGTGTGGGAGAAAATTGCTGCTCGATGTCAATGCGTACGCATTAACAGTGTATTCATTTCATATTTAATCACAGTTAACTTATAATATTACTGGTGAAAACTGGAATTGTTTTACACCTATAATTTCATTTGGGTGCAATCCTGCGGGCGAAAAAGTAAGCTACTACTATATCCCATTCTGAGGCTGCAGCACCATGATCATTAACAGAACTATAATTTATAATCATTTATTTCTTTTCAATGGCTCTCACTGGTTTGTGTCCAGGGAACAACTACAAAAAACATTTAAAAAACGTTTCAGAGCGAGTCACACTTTTCTGACGGCTACAGTGGCTTTACTATTACAGTATGATCCGTATCACCAATAAAGAGAACTGCCTTTTGCAAAAAACGTAATGCGACACAAAGAATCTGCTGGGATGTTAAAGCATGTCCACGATGGTGGATGTTAGTGATATGAGGACGGATAAGGTATCTACATATCTGATGGACTGTGAAAAAATCCGGAAATGAAAATACATTTAGTCGGGACTCAATATCATCTCCCAACGTAAACTCTCTGTGAAGTAATACAGCTTTTTCATCAACGGAATCGTCGACAAAAGGACATGACATGTTTGAGAAAAAAACGTTTTATGATCTGCCTAACAATAAGTTTTATTTATTAAGTTTTTATTCATGCAGATAACAAACTGCATTACAATGCGCCTGATACAGACTGAATGAATGAATGAGGAAATGAGAGAGAAGAAACCTTGAGTTTCTCTCAGAGGGAGCAGACAGAGAAACTCGAGGTTTCTTGAAGAAAACCTGCTCCCGACCAGGTTAGGTTCACAGACTCAGTTACCATAGTAACTGACTCTGAGGTTAAGTTACCTCTCTTTCTGAAACAGAAAACCCAGAGTTTCCCTCATCTCAGGGTTAACAAACTCAGAGTTTTCACTAAACCTGCTTTCTGAAACGGGCCCCTGGTCAGCTACACCAGCAACAGCAGTTGTGTATAAGACAAGGACGGTGCATAGCGTTGCTCCACCGTTTTAGCGTATGTGGAAACATCAAACATGCTCACGCACAGCTGACAGCATTACCCAGATGTGCTGTGGATGGACGAGGAAAAAGCAACCAGTATTCTTTTTATTTCAGGCATTACAGATGCTTTTCATAGCTTTTTATAGCCTATTGAGACCTGTTGCCTTTTGGGAAAGTGTTTGTTCAGTGTTTATACAGCACAGAAGTGATTGAAGTGTTCCTTTATAATGAAAATAGTTTGCCAAAGTTGCAAGTGGGCAAAATGTGTCCATCCCCAGCAAGAGGATTTGGTCGTCTTTGGCACTACTGTCTGTTCAAAGAAAATGAAAACAAACGTATCCTTTTGCATTTGCTTTTTTTCCCCGCTGTACTGAACTCACACCGAACCATGATTCCTAAACCTAAGTATAAACCGAACCGTGGCTTCTGTGCACAGATTCACCCCTGGTGTCTAGTACTAGACAGTGTATGGTACAGAAATAAATAAATGTGTACTTATGAAATAAAAGTCCCCTGAAATGAATAAATGTTTACTTCTGTCCTCTGAAATAAATAGTAAAACCTATTTATTTAACTATATTGACTCATTTACATTTACATTCATTTATTTCTTTCAGGATGTATTTCATAGGCATATTTATTTGTTTATTTATTTAATATTGAAAAAAAACGGCATTCCGTAGAAAAGCCTTGGCTTGATTTACAGGTTATAGTAACATTAATTAGCTTTACTGTTTTCCTGTGTACTCACTGTAAAGAGAGGAGAACTCCAAAGCTGGAGAGGAGGATCATGGGCAGGAGGCAGTATCCCAGGACACTGGCCACACAGCCAAAGGATACGCCCGTCATGCTCATTAGGTTGAGTAGGCAGTACATCCCAAGGCAACCAATTGCACTGATACCGTACACATAGCCAAACTGGATCTTACCGGACTGTTAACAGAAAAGAAAAAATATATACATCTTAGGGGTGTTGAAATTAATCATTGCATCGATGCGATGTGAATGTGGATGATTCTGCATTGATGCAATGAAGGACAATAATCGATTATTGCCTAATGATGTTACTTGGTGATTTTCTGTTTGCAGCTTTTTTTTTGTTTTTGCCTTTTGTCTGCTGTGTTCAGACTCCGCTACATTCAGGACTTGATGTCTAGGGCAGATGCAATACAAATGGGAGTTCTTATATATCTGACTGCTTGAATCTGTTGATGAAAACCACGTGAAGAAATATATATTAAATTTGAGGATGGATCGTGATATCGAATCGTTGAGAGGATAATCGTGATCGAATCGTGAGACCAGTGAAGATTCACCCCCTAATTCATCTATAGAGTCAGATATAGATATGCACACACCTACTGTACATGATGACAGCTGTACAGATGTGTGTGTGTGTGTGTGTGATATATATATATATATATACACACACACACACACACACACACATACGTCATATAATTAGAATATCATGAAAAAGTTGATTTAATGTCTGTAATTCCATTCAAAAAGTGAAATGTGTGTATTATATTCATTCATCACACACAGTGATATATTTCAAATGTTCATTTCTTTTAATTGTGATGATTATAACTAGAATTAGAACTAGAATATTACTTAAGACCAATACAAAAAAGGATTTTTTAGAAATGTTGGCCAACTGAAAAGTATGAACATGAAAAGTATGAGCATGTACAGCACTCAATACTTAGTTGGGAGCTCCTTTTGCCTGAATTACTGCAGCAATGCGGCGTGGCATGGAGTCGATCAGTCTGTGCGCAATGCTCAGGTGTTATGAGAGCCCAGGTTGCTCTGATAGTGGCCTTCAGCTCTTCTGCATTGTTGGGTCTGGCGCATTGCATCATCCTCTTCACAATACCCCATAGATTTTTCTATAGGGTTAAGGTCAGGCGAGTTTGCTGGCCAATTAAGAACAGGGATACCATGATCCTTAAACCAGGTACTGGTAGCTTTGTGCTCTAAAACTTCCTAGTAGACGGCTGCGTTGACCCTGGACCTCAGAAAACACAGTGGAACAACACCAGCAGATGACATGGCACCCCAAACCATCACTGACTGTGGAAACTTTACACTGGACTTCAAGCAACGTGGATTCTGTGCCTCTCCTCTCTTCCTCCAGACTCTGGGACCTTGATTTCCAAAGGAAATGCAAAATGGACTTTCATCAGAGAACATAACTGTGGACCACTCAGCAGCAGTCCAGTCCTTTTGTCTTTAGCCCAGGCGAGACGCTTCTGACGCTGTGTCCTGTGGCTTGACACAAGGAATGCGACAGCTGAAACCCATGTCTTGCATACGTCTGTGCGTGGTGGTTCTTGAAGCACTGACTCCAGCTGCAGTCCACTCTTTGTGAATCTCCCCCACATTTTTTAATGGGTTTTGTTTCACAGTCCTCTCCAGGGTGCGGTTATCCCTATTGCTTGTACACTTTTTTCTAGCACATCTTTTCCTTCCCTTCGCCTCTCTATTAATGTGCTTGGACACAGAGCTCTGTGAACAGCCAGCCTCTTTAGCAATGACCTTTTGTGTCTCGCCCTCCTTGTGCAAGGTGTCAACGGTCGTCTTTTGGACAGCTGTCAAGTCAGCAGTCTTCCCCATGATTGTGTAGCCTACAGAACTAGACTGAGAGACCATTTAAAGGCCTTTGCAGGTGTTTTGAGTTAATTAGCTGATTAGAGTGTGGCACCAGGGGTCTTGTCACAATATTCTAATTTTCTGAGATACTGAATTTGGGGTTTTCATTAGTTGTCAGTTATAATCATCAAATGTAAAAGAAATAAACACTTGAAATATATCAGTCTGTGTGGAATGAATGTATACATTATACAAGTTTCACTTTTTGAATGAAATTACTGAAATAAATCAACTTTTTCATGATATTCTAATTATATGACCAGCACCTGTATGTGTGTGTGTGTGTGTGTGTGTGTGTGTGTGTGTATATATATATATATATATATATATATATATATAGCAGGATGTCAGTGCCAATGACAACCAAATGATTTACCAGGAGAAGTGTCGCTCCGAACGCCAAACAGAAGACCATGGGGCCAGCCAGGTCTGTCTCATTCATGATGCTGCCGTCTGCTGCCTTCATTGGATGGAGTACCGTCAGAGTCTTCTGCCAGATGTGGTCAAAATTGATTCCTAATTCTAAGACAGAAAAAACACACATCAGAAACACTGGATACTGGAAACAAATGACACAACTCAGTTTGCAAGAGTTGTACAGGAACTTTAAAAAGGTAATGACAGAATAAAGATGGAAGAGATGAATTGGCATACAGAATGCACAACTGGTTTGCTATATAAACACACGTCTCTCTTCCAGGAGGGCTTAGACTTTTTAGTCAGCGCTTTGCATGAGGATGTAGACAGAGAGGAGTCTAATGTGATAAAAGTGTGATTTCTTCTCAGAATAGCGATGAGGTGTGTCTTTAATTTTCTAGGTCACGCTCATTTAAGTCTAAAGAGTGAATTAGTTTGAGCGATCATCAACGTTTTCATTTTCATGGTCTCGGTGCACGTAGCACAGCTCGGCTGTCAATCTGACTACATTTACATGCACATAATATTCTGGTTTTTGCCCTTTATCTGAAAAAGACAATATTCCGACTAGGCTGTTTACATGGCTAATGAAAGTGAATAGTCCACTAATATTCCGTTTACATGCAGCCATGCAAAACAATATTTTTTAAAGTTTTCCACCGGTGGCGGACTTGTTTGACCATGCGCACACAGCGTCTCTCTTTCAACCAACCTTCAACCAGCTTCTTGAAAAGGTTGGCGTAGCGATGTCTGCGCATATCCGAAAACCTGTTGATGTCCAAGTCTTTCATAATGTTTAAAAGTATCCGTGTTTCTTTTTTTAAGCATGCATCTCTACCGCAGCTGGACTCACTTAACTGTTGGCTGGTTGGTTTGTGTACAACAACCATAGCAACACACAGAGCTGATGTAAGCCGCAAACAGGCCGTAAACTGGCCTTAAACTGCAGTAAAAACCCAGATTGAGACGCATATTCCAAATGCGCTGTATACATATCCAAAGAATGCCTCTAAAACCCTAAATAATACTGGCATATCCCACGTCTTAATCGGAAAATGCAAAAAAAAAAAAAAGCCTTTTTCGGAATATCCAAACAGAATATGCTGTTTACATGACCTCAATTATATTCGGAATATTGTCATATTCTGAATAACAGTGGAATACTAGTGTGCATGTAAACATACTCACTGAGACATAGCTGTGTGGTGCCACACATGTATGGGATGGATACAATTAGAGCAATGGAGACTGACCTCTAGGTCAAAGTGGTCTCAGCTGTATCAAACTGATTTAGTCTCTAGTTGAGTCTCTAGCTGGTAAACAGTGCGACTAGTTATTATTTTCACTAATTGGTTACTTTGCCACTTTACTCCAAATTACCAGTCCAACAAATGCATTCAATTTGCAGTTTTGAGAAGCTGTGACGAGCTTGACTTACATGTTTTTATCAATTATAACAATAGCAATCAACTGACAGAATAACAATTATTGTATATAATATATAATATCATTTTAGCACAGTTAACAATACACATAGTGAAAAGTGCTATTTGCATTGTTGTCTGTGCTAAACTGAACTAGTCAATTCCCTTAGAAATATTATAAGAGAAGTGAGAGAAGTCATATGAGAGCCAAAGAAGGATATAGAAGTCATAGACTACAGGTTGTGGTTCACCTACCTTCTAGCAGTGGCGGCTCATCGTCGAAGCCGCTACTATACATGGATTGTGACGAGGATGGGGTGTAGGTGTGTGTGGGCTGGAAGATTTGTCCCGTGTATGGCTGCTGGGGCTGCATCATTCCTGGTGGAGTGTAACCCATGGGCTGGGAGTAGTCATACTGACCACCGTATGGCCTGGGAAATACATAATTATAATGCTCAACAGAACAGTACTCTTTGACTGAAAAGACATTAAATGACCAAGGATGTTGTTTAGGGCTGGGCGATATGACAATATATAACAACAAAACGATATAAAATTGTCTACCGTATAAATATTTTTCTAGCTGAAAAACAGCAGCTGAACTACGTTTTGGCAATATTTACCTCCTTTGTCAGTTTGAAATACGAAATGTTTCCATATTGGCAGCGCTGTTTTAGTTTCCTTTGAGCCATATATTGTCTCCGAACCCCAAAAAACACATTCTTCTAGTAAACAGAACATGCGCTGCTCCTCCCTCCCACCGCTAGTGAAATGTGATGACCTTCATAGCGCCGCTCAGCTCTGCACTAAATTGCAGACACTACAGGTGAAACCGGAAATGTACCAGAGTCTAGTTGTGATCCTTGCACGTTATATTCATTTTGCACTAAAGTACTGAGATGAGAAAATACTCAGTACTTTTCATTTGTTTGTCAAGTAGCCTATTCAATTCTCACAGAAGTTTACAAAATAGGCTTTACCATGTGGTTATTTCATATAGACTTTCAGTATTAAATTACCAGAAAACATGCTATATCGAGATATATAACGTTATGGAGATATGAAATGACCTAAATCAGGATAGAAGATTTTGGCTATATTGCCCAGCCCTAGTGTTGTTTCAATTAGGCAGTATTACCATTTTTTAAAAGCAGTAAAACAATGCAAACTTTCCCTTCACCTTAATTACAAACACACTTAACAGATATCAAAGAAGGTATTCAGCAAGGCAACAAAATGTTAGGTAGGTAAGTCTTCAGCAGCTGAAATGGCATAAAAGAATAATAATGTTGCTCTTGAAGTTGTTAAAGGGCCAATGTGTGGGAATTTCTCCCATCTAGCGTTTAGATCATATATCGCAATCAACTCTCTTGCGCCACGCAGTTTGAAGTACGTATTACAGCTACAGTAGCCTTCACGTTTTTTTCTGACGACGGTCTCTTGCTCTTTTCAATATCCTTTTTCTGGGTGAAGAAGAAGACTCCTGTCCCTGAAATTTGGATTTTGAATATGTGTGGTCCTCCATGTTTCCTTCTTTGTACTTGCCGGGGCAGGGAAGCGACGATACCCATTAGCAGCACCAGTTTATCATGTGACAGCGAAAACGCGAGAGGCGGAGCAGAATGTTCTGTATGTCCCTTACCGGCTAACGTATTTCAAGATGGCGCATGAATATGGAGTGCCTACCCCAGTTCATGCGAATGCAAATGTAAAATTTCAAGCCAAAAGGAATACTTGGAATTGATGGTGGTGGTAAATATTCATAAAAAGGACACATTTGTGAACGGGCAACACAGATTTTGATAATGAACAACTCAAAACGTTCCACACTGGACCTTTAACAGCTGAAGGAGCATCAGGCAAGGGGGGCTTTCTTTACTTACTTGTCGTAGGGGGTTTCAGCGTTGGGGTAGCCATGGCCTGCCTGGCTTTGGTCATCTACACTGTAGCTCGACTGGTAAAAGTCTGTGTTGAAACTGTCAAACCCTGCCATCTCTCACACTGTTAGAAACACAGGGGAAGAAACAGGAACACGACTAATCAGCTAGGTCGAATTATTTTAGCCTATAAGGTGGTACGGAGGGTGTCAATTTAATTATTGCACAATTATGCTCTGTAATAGATCGGTAAAAGTCACTGCACTGTCTAGCTAATGTTAGTTATTTAACGTTAGTACAGCGGTAACGTTACCTCCATATGAATGTAACTATGAGCTAAAGTAGCTAGCTAGCTAGCTAACGTAAGTTAACGTAGTCAGCTTTAACGTTAACGTTACACACAACACCAAGATAACGTTCTATTATTATATTATTATGATTAACTATATGAACTATCAAATGGCTACACAATCACCTGAAAAGGATAAGTTAACAAATCTTGTCAAAATACAATAGTTACTAGCTAGCTAATCGTTGGGTGGCTAACGTAACGTTACCGTTAACTTTGCTGCTAACGTTAGTTGGTTAGCTAATGCTAACGTTAGCTATAACAGTTGTGGAGACCTGGCATGCATACCTCGCGCATGTCAGCGGTGGTTTTAATATTGTATTTAACTTTTCTTACATAATCGTTATTCTTAAGCTATGAAGCATCGCAAATGCTAACACATACCTGTGATGTTTGACAAATCTATGCAGAACCCTGCCAACTTGGTCGTGCTTGCTACTGTTGCTACGTGTCAGGAGAAAGGTAAATCTTCCGGGATGAAACGTAGCCGACGGGAAGCCGTTAGCGACAATTTCCTGAAAATCGCCCTCAGCAGAAAGAATGTGGCGCAATCTAAAGGCGAATGGTGGTATTACATGATATTTCACCAACGGCATGATCTTACAAGTTTGGCTATTGAATGTATGAAAATAGTAAATACTATAATTTGTATGCGTCGTAGTACAGTTTTCTGGTTGAAATAGTGGAGTGCTGAATGTCATAGACCTGTGCTGAAAAAGTTCTTATGCAGGTCTTTTTGCCTGATTTTGAAATTATGGTTTTTAAAAGAATGAGACATTATGGAAGCAGACGTATTTTAATTCTAAAGGTCAAACCACTTGTTCAAGTAATTTCTAGTTTTATAGATGATCCTGATGAAAAACAAACATCTGTAGCCTATAGCTACATTATACAAGTTCATGGACACTGTGCAAATATCAGTAGTGGTATTGATGCGGACACTATGGTTTAAAGTAGGAAAGGCTAAAAGGTCACTCACAACTGTGTGCAGAAACATAATAAGTCTTTTTTTACAAATATTCAGTTATTCTTTTATGATTAATAAACACATTCAAGACCTAAAAACATGTTGAATTCACAAAGAGATATGGTTAGACATTTCAAACTACTGCCGGTTTTGCCCACCACTGGGTTCTGACCCATAGTTTGAGAAAACCATGGTCTAATGGTAACAAATAGTGACAGAGGTTGGAAGTTGATTTAATAGGACAAGCGCTGGGCTCCTGGCAAGAACAAAGATAGTCCCTTTGATCAGGATGCAGAGGAGCAGATCAATCACTCTGCCAGTGCAGGGGAACTGCACCGCTAACAATTTCTGCATGTGGAGCCATCCTCTTTGATGATGACAGATATAAAATAATAGGCTGATGACCTCTGATGAGAGGAAATAGGGATGGGCAGGAATGAGAGGCAGACAGCATCACAGATGTGGGTTTGACCTTTAATGAATGGAAGAGTACAAATTAGAAACAGAAATAAAAAAATAATCATTGTTTATCCCCTCTAATACTCTATAACATTTAGATTTTTAAAGAGAAATAGCCAAAAGGAACAAGAAAATGTAAATCAATTTAGATGCCACAGACATATGATGAATGAAAAAATTATCAAATTGACTTTTCGTGATACTGGAAAAGAAAATTCATACCAATGTAATTCTGTCACATCTGTAAAAACTATCCCGACGTCCTACTATCTCCTCCTATTAAAACTAAAATGATTTCTGCCTCAGTGCTGAAACAAAAACACCTCTGGCATCCATAACAATAAAATGTTTGACTTTTAGCCATAGATTAACTGGTGCAGTGTGACAAGGAACTACATTATACAGAGTTGGCTCTGCTCATTGCCTGGAGTTACACAATTCTTTACAGAATGAGAAATGGGAAAAATAATACAGTTGAAAAAGGCATGGAGGAAAAAGTCATTATTCAGAAGAGACATACAGTATTGAGCCTCTTCCGTCTTTGACAGAGAAACTCTGAGTTATGGGTCTCAGGGCCACAATACATAGAGAACCCTTTTGGTCAGTGCTCCACAAAGCATGTGCCCTCAGCAAGGCTGCATGATTTCCAAGGACATTTTCTTGCCCAGAAACTTTGTGACTAATTGTCAAATTCTGTTTCCTGTTGAAGGCAACTCTGGTAACTAGATTCCAGCCTTTATGTTGAATCACTTGTTATTGCAGGTGTGTATTAATGCTGAAGGAAGAACAAATGCATCTCATGACACGTGAAACGTTGGGATGGGTGAGAAAACAAAACAAACAAACCCAATAAACAAAAAATGTCATTAACAAACCTGTCAGCTGTGCAGGTCTAACATGGATCAAGTCTCTGTCTCATGATGAACAAAATCAATTTGATGCACAAAACATGAATTCCTACAGCAAACACCCGTGACTAATCAAGGTGAAATGAGTCTCCTTCCCTCCATTGCCTCTCATCTTCCTTTAGACTTTTAATCATTTCTAAACGGGAAGAACATGTCTTTCTTCTTAATCCACTTAATGAAAGAAAATTGAAAAGTGCCAGAGAGGGTAATTGAATTTAGGGCAGTGTATTGCTATATGCTGTCATAATTGGCTTCTTTTATACAGTCTCGACTGTAATCCTGCTGTCACTGCCTGGGTGGATGAGTGGATTAAAACTACTGAATTTCCTCTACTGCAGCAACCCCTCTTCTCCAACCACCTACTGTACCCTCAATTAAGATTTCTCTCTCTGCCTTTCAAGGCTCAGGGAGAGAGGAAAAACCAAGGGATCAAGACATGTTATCATATGTTCTTCTGGGTACGAAAATATGCAGATGGGAGATTTATCTCCTTCTGCACACAACATATTGAACATGTGAATGAAAACAAAACAAAAACACAGTGTTATCTTTAAGCAGAAATGGGTGCACACATTTCCTCAAAACATTCATAAGATTAAATAAATTCCATTAATTCATCTAATTCAATTTCCTGCCTCCCCATTGACATGACTGCTGCACAGATCATAAATTAGTTGGCATCTGGTCCTCGCAGGATCCTTTCTCTGAAGCAGCTGTCTTCACTCTGTGAGTGGGCTACATGAGAACTAAAATAACAATCAGCAGCTAAAGAGTTTTGTTTGTTTGTTCCCAAATTAGATTTTCACCCACTCGAGATTTTACAGTTTCTGACAAAATGATAAGATGTTATCTTATTCTGGAATCTACTTGGTAATACCAAAGCCTTTGACTGGTACTGTATGATGGATGCAATTGCTCTCATGTACAACTGTTTTGGACAAAAATAACAATTGCTCTTCAAAATGAATATGACTGTTGTTTTTTTCAGGAATCACATTATTATGAGAAAGTTGTGCTGAATAAAGAGATTACTCAAAATAGACAAAAAGTGCATACTATAGATTATAAAAATGTGTTTCACAGAAATGTTCAATAACGCACAATTAAATAAGTGTTAAGTGTTCTGAAATGGCAGGTCAGCCCTGATGCTAGCCTGACGTTGTCATACTCAGATTCTAGTCAGAATGATCGCGGTTCTCTGTTCCTCTTTTAAAATTAATTCACTGTCGATATCTTCTATAACAGACGCGATGGCGGAATCTACACATCTCAATTCTCCAGCGGCATCCATCTTTGTTAATTCAACCCAAGCGTTCTTTGGTGATGAAGTTCATGACGTTACTGTTGATCATCTGTCCATCATCGTATAAAGCCGGCCCTCACAATTTGATTGGTCCGAACAGCTCTCGTTCGAGCATAGTTGCTCCACAACGGATCAAGTCCAGACCGAACTTCCCGACCTCAAATCTTGTGGGCGGGGCTAAGTTCGGCTGGCATCGAGGCTACCCTGATACAGGACTGATGCTGTATGACTGAGTGTATTGGAGTTTTGTCATCCTTTTCTTATCTGCCTCTAGTTGGCATCAGGGACAGCACCAGTCAACCCACCAGTGTTCTACATGTCAAAACAGATTTAGAGGCTTCTAAAATAAGTCTCATATTATAAACAGTAGCATGGCCTTGGCTCTCCTTCTTCCATCCCACCCTAACAGCCACTCTGCCAAGTTTCACCTCCCAGTTCCCTTAACTTTTGTTATACAGTTTGGCCATACTGATTATATTCCCTGCAAGATACTGTATGCTATACTGGACATAAATTAGTTTTGGCCCAGTGGGTCAACGCTGTAGTATTTTGGTATTGCAGATCAAATGAAAGAAAGTCAATATTTCTTCCAATTGACAGCATCTTGGGGGTTGTTGTCCATAACACTTTCTGCACATCAGAGTGCAGAAACAACATTTTACAATTAAAATCTTGTGTCAATAAAGTTCTTAAATTGTTGATGCAAGGATCAATGGGATTGATGTTAGCATCAAAGTTGATGACCAGATCAGTTTGTTTAGAAAGAGAACTGCTAATAAAAAATATTTGGTGTCAATGTGAACTATCTTTCAACTAACAATTTTCACAAGGTTGAAATTTTCTTATAATGATGGAAAAGACTCTGAAATTCACAAGTGCATCTACAGAACTGCTATTGCTTCTAATAATAATAATAATAATAATAATAATAGGAATATTAATTTCACATTTCCGTGCACACTCAGTTATATACATGAATATTCAATCATTCTGAACAGGCTGATATAAGACCAATCGTAAAGCTCATCCTCTGAAATGTTCCTCTAAAAGTGTATTTTTCCATCTAACTGAAATGTATGACTTGACGGAGAGTGGGTCCAAGACTAAGAGGCAGATATTTATTTTGGGACTCCAGTGGAATTGCCAACTTACATTATCTGATCATCAGTCTGGCCACAAAGGTCCAGAAAATCCTCCCTCAAATGCTCTCACATTGTTTTCTAGCATCAGTTTATGCTGTTTAACAAATTCAGAAGTTTCCGAAATTATGATAACGTGTTGCAATTTCTTTTGTGTTTTTTGTACTGCCCCTTCATCTGCCTCCTCTGTTTCTACTTCATCCTATATTTCCCAGAAGGCCTTTTGACAGTCCTTTGAGAACAGGTATGATCTGTTTTAATCTCTTAACTGACGTCCAGTTGAGAAAAAATGACAGTGTGTCTTGAGGCCTTGTTGCATTGTTAAATTATTAAAGCTATTGTCAACAGAAAAATAAATATATGTCCATTGATGATGAATTTCTTTCTGTATGACTGTAGAATGTCACTGCTCTAAGATGAGATGACACAGAACCCCTTGCTCTGATACTGTGGGACACAAAAACTGAAGTTTACTATTTTGTTGTAGATGGCTGGAAGATCTGTTAATAAACACCAGCTGCACTGGCAATATCCAATTTTTCACACCATCAACAATAATTACAACACAAGGAAATTAGCCCACAAAATCAAAGAAAATATATCAAAAACATTTTCAAAAATAAATTCATTGAAAATAACTGAATATCACAATATTTGGGGTGGTCTGTCCTTTAACTTTGGATAAAGAAGATGACAAAAACTACAACTATACAGCATCTTGTGACGTGCACAGTAAGTAAGGTGTATTTCAAAGTGCAAATGTAGCTGCAGACATAGCCAAGAATTCCTGTCGTACTTTGTCTGGGGTGACTCCCCACTGGACCTGGTCCTGCTTCCCAGATGAAATTACTGATGACAGGAGTAAACAGAGACCCACCGCACATTCAATTATATATCCTCTACTCCCTGTTGCCTTCACTTTCCCATGCTGAGAGAAATTATTCATTTTCACTGTGTGCAGAGAGCTTCATGCAGTTCTTGATTGCTCCATTCATTGCTTCATTCATCTCACTTTATACAGTACTGTATCTCAGTTTGAGAACGCGCTGTAGAAGATTGAAGGGCAGTCTGGAAAGTTGCGCATATAAATTCTATGAGTATATGTTAGGTGAGTATACTGTAGGCCTATGTTTCCTGTACTTCAGCAACACCTTTGCATCATTAATCATACAAGTGAACATCCTTTAAAGCATTTACAACAAATTGCTGATGGTATTAGTTGAAGAGAAAAATTGGATACTACACCCTTAAAGCTAGGGGAGGAAGTTGCAACTTGTGTTACAGTGGAATGTGGATAACGTTAATCAGAAAGCTATGCAGTATTATGTTTGCAAGTGCCTTAACTTGCTAACACATAGCTAACATTAGCTTAATAACGGCTTATTTATTATTTTAGCTAGCTACAGGCACTTTGTTAGCGTTTCAGCCCTTGGTTGCATATTGTGGCGCAGATAATTTTCCCTTGCAGTGGGCGTGGTTTTCAAAATATGACGCAATGTGCTCTGTCTCTATAAAGAGGTGAAGTCCCTCTTCCAGTGGACCTCATGGGAACTTATTTTAGAAAAAAAAAACATGTAGTAAATGAGGAGCGAGTCATTTTTTGATCCTGTTTGAATTGAGCCATGAATTACACATATGATGGTTGCCAATTTAAAAGATAATTTTGCAACTGAAGAAAGTCACAGTTTGTCCTAGGTTTGTTGTAGTATGAGTTTTGTATGAAACCGCTCAGTGAAGTACGTATCTCCCTCAACTCACGTCTCCCACAATTTACGTCACCTTGCTTGATACTTGGTTTGCTCGCTAGCTCGCTAGCTTAGCTATGTTCCACAACACAGGTAACGTTCTATTTCTTATGTGCTCCGCCCTCTAACGGGCTTCGCTATTGGTTTACCCTCTCAAGGCTCTGCCTGGGGACTCTGAGAAAGATTTCTGCCCCAGCACTTGCTTTGTTCGTCTCCCTTTTTTACTAGGCCATCTTGAGTTACATCTGCGATTATATTTTTTCAGGTGTCGCATAGTTATGGCTTCGACTAAGAACTGCGCGTCTTGCTCTTCTGCTCTGATGCTGCTCGACCTCCGCGAGGAATGTTTTTTGTGCCTTGGGCATATATTACCCAATGTGTTTTATCCAGCGAAGTTTTATCAGCCGAGAAGCGTGAGTGTGATTAACTTTACATCTCGGTATGAAAGACAGAAGCATCGTAGCTTCAGTGAGACGTCAACCCATGTGACTTTGCAGTGTAGTCTTTCTACGTATTTTCACATCCTTATACTTCAATAGTTTTATGACAAACTGAGACTTTGTTTACTTGTGGAACATAGCTAAGCTATCTAGCTAGCGAGCAAGCCGAGCATCAAGCAATGTGACATAAATTGTGGGAGACGAGATATGTAGTTCACTGAGCGGTTTCACACAAAACTAAGTGGTATTTCAATAACCCTACGACTGGTAACTGTGACTTTCTTCAGTTGCAAAATTATCTTTTAAATTGACGAACATCACATATGTAATCCATGGCTCAATTCAAACGGGATCAAAAGATAATTTGTCTCTCCCTACAGTACATATTTCTTCCGAAAGGTCCCATGGTGGTCCACCAGAAGGGGCGGGACTTCATCTCTCTATAGCCAAAGACTCAAGGCTGCAGCTTATTCAAGGCTAAACTATAAATTATAGTTAGAGACTTTTTTTGTGATTATTCTATATGCATATATGAACGAAATTGTGTAAGAATGTGTCCAGTTATTGTTCAGGAAGCGGACATTTGTTGTAAAAACAGTCGGGAGAGATGGTCTGCTGGGACGAACACTGGCTCATTTGCCGTGTTAACATTTTACTCTCACACGGCCTCTGGTCTGTAGCAGGAAAATGCTGCCAACCGAACGAGGACACGCGGTAGACGAGTCTGTTGTTTAGCCTTCTGCTAACCCTAGCTCACGGCTAATTCAAATTCATGTTTATGAAACTAACTAGAGCCTCTAATCACATCATGTTATCTCAATGGGCTTTACAAAGACAACAAGGACGGTCATTCTCAAAGAACTGCCGCTATAAAACGCAAATGGCATGCCATCGGGATGAAATGAATGATTTGTATTTGTACAATTTATTTATAAAACAGGTGCTCTTGCTAGCTTGATGGGCGGTGCTTGACAGAGACGGGAGAGGGAGAGCCGCAGAAAGAGAGCTCACTCTACTACAAATTCTTTTTATTTTGTTTTGTTTTTAATTTACCTCCTGCAGCTTTAAATGGGTTTTACAGTTCTATGGGCTTTTGGAGATTTGGCCCCATCAAGAGATTTTTTCACACATTGAAGACCTGTGGAAACCTCCCTTTAATCCCAGGAGCCAACGAGTAAAGCATGGAAAATACTGGAGGGAGGGAGAGAATGCGAGAGAGAGAGAGAGAGAGAGAGAGAGAGAGAGAGAGAGAGAGAGATGTCACACACACTAACACTCACACTATACTCACAGAGGCAGAAACACACCACAGGAGAACTGACTATGGCAGTAAACTAGTACAGCTATCTACCCCTCCACAGTGTTCCCATGGCCTTTATGCTGGCAGAGGGAGAGTGGGTGCTTAGCAACATCTTGTATAGTTGCCAAATCAACATGGTCAAGATCCCTTTAGGCTTGGAGAACTCCACTGCGCTATGCACCGCCAAGAAGTGGCCACAGAGATGGAGAGAATGGTATGGATATGGGCTAACTCTCTTCTTGGCAAAAAAAATCCCTTCTTAAGTTGCTTAGTCTGAGTCTTTAGCCTGCAGGATGTATTCTTCTTAAAACAGGAAAAGGGCTGCCAAAGCTATGAGGTGATCTGCACATCTGTTTTTTTTTCTCTTGTTTTAGGGTTTTAAGTGTCAGAATTACATTTTTAAGGAAGCTAGCTATCTGCCTCAAGTGCCAATTGAATTCAGACTTTGAAGATTTGAAACCAATTGAAATGTGCTACAAATAGGTTGACATATTCAACCTAAACGGTAGTATTTGTTTTATTTGTTTTTAAATATACAGTAAACACAGACAATGCCACCCAAAGACATAGATTGCTCTAATCCTCAAATCAAGACTAAATGGAAGATACTGGAAACAATCTAAAAGCACATTAACACAAACTGTGTCCTTCTCTTAGCTGATATGGTAGTCTACTGAAAAATGTGCAGAACCTCAAGAATGTCATTACACACAAGCAAACCAAACACAAAAAAAAAATGAAATAACAAGGGTTACTTGAATTGCCTGTAAATTAAGCATGCACACTCTGTTTTATTTCAATTAGGTTATGTGACATGTTACTGAAGAGTAAACCACAAAATGCTGCAAATGTCCCTTTTGGTAAGAGTGTATTGCAGTGAGTAAATACAATCTGACATGAATCTGACTGAATGGTTATTCTGGACATGCTTATCACGGCTCATCTGCGTCTGATGCAATCCAGAAAGAAAGATGGGTCAACACACACTCTGTCTTTTTTTAACAAACAAACAGTGGAGCTGTCAGATACTCCGGCCCGTCCCATCCTATCACTACACCCACAACTTGATCCTGGTCAACTGCTTTCTGAGTCCCACATGGTGCAAATTGAATCAAACGCCAGCTACTGTACTGTAAGATACACACAAAACCTCCTGGTTTTAACACTGCCTACAGGTTTGATTATCTCTCAAAGGGATAGGCTCCAGTCCCCTGCAACCCTTGATGGAATAAAAGATTGATTTTTGATGGATGGATTATTTATCTGTTGCCTTTTGGGGAGCATGTACTTTGTTTGTCTCCCAAGAGAAAAGTTTGCTAAAATATGTAATGCTGAAATGCATCATCTTCGTTAAGAACTGAAGGAAAATGTAAAACTGTTCTTCTAATAAGTCATTGTTTTGCAGTTAAGGATGGGAAATCTTTGCTGCATGAGCAATTTCTTCGATCAGCGTTTTGACACATCTGGACTTTTTTACAATAAAAGCTATAGTATGTGAGACAAGTGATTTATATCAATGATCTGAGTCGATAGAAAGGTCATTCATCGACAAGACATACCACCAACATAAAGTAAATATGTCCACACTACACCAGCAAATACAAAACTGAGAAATAAAAAAAAGAATAACTAAGTAGAAAAAACATTTAGATGCTTACATTCAAATCAAGTAATAAGTCTATAAAAGAATATAAATATGCATCTGAGTAACCCCAATATTTAATTATTCTTTAAGTGAATATTTAAAAATGTAAAGAAATATTGGGATGCATTATATATATATATATATATATATACATGTCTTCAAGAAAATACATGAATGCATTCTTGTCAAAACAACATCTAAAAATCTCACATGCAGATTGGTTTAAAACAAAGTTGTAAACAAAAAAGATGTGAAAAAACAAGATAATGTGCTACTACTGTCTAAGCAAATATGTAAACACTGAAAATCACAAGTTATCAATTCGATCTGAGCCCACAAACCAACAAAAACATAGAAATGGTCTGATATTAATTTAGTAAATTTAGCTGGCTGCATCCAAAATACGCATTGTCAAGGATGAGTTTCTATGATATTATCGAAAACGTATGTATGATATCTTACAAATTAGGCGACCGCTGGCTGGTCACGTGATGACAAAAGGTGAGCCGGGTACAGGGCACCGCAAGGTGACGGCCCTTTCAGGGGCCGCTGCAGTTATGTTTAGCCGACAAAAGTGACCCTCATGCGGCAACGACGCACGCACGCACGCACGCACGCACGCACGCACACACACACACCTTAGGATGCAGAGTCAGTAGTGTTGGGAGTGGGATAAACTTCCCGGCTCTCTGTGGTGTCTTCCAGAGTTTTACTTATCCTGGCTCCAGGAGTCGCGTGTCTGTCCCTCACCACCCTGCTCTGCTACGGCTGCCAAAGCCCTTAATGTTTTGTGGGCTTCCTATTAAATAGCCTTGTCTCCAGGGAGAGCAGTGGACCGAGTTTAGCAGGGAAAGCTGCCTCGGCCTGTGCAGAGTGGATGAGGTGGGGATTGAGGGGCAGCAAAGCAACACAAAGCAAGAAGAAAACTTTTTGACCTGCTGAATTGGGCCGAAATCCAGAGGTATTGTAATTGTATTGCTCAGTACCCAAAATAATATCACACTGTAACATTTACAACAAACATGCCCCCAATTTGTCAGTCTGCTGGCATTTAGTCTGTTTTGAGCCACAGAGGAAATAACTTTCTGCAATCTATTTGTAGATCATAATATTGATGTCATTATTTGGGATGTGATGATTACAGTGTAGCAACTAAATCTACCTCCTCAGTTCAACTGACTCATGTAGCATATCTGAGTGAAAGTGGAAAGAGGCTCTATGTTTGCTTGGAATCAGCTCAAAATATCCTTTTTTGATACCATATCTAGGGCATTGGTTTGAAGATCAATACTGCGAAGACTAGACATTTCTTAATGATTATGAGTACATTAGCAGACTTTTAGAATAAGCTGAAAACCTTGCCGAGCAGTCTTTGAAAACACATTTGAGGTTGTTTACTCATTGCATTAGCTAGAGGTGTGAAGTGTATCTGCTCAGTAGGACAGTAGGAGTTCAGTACAGGCATCATCCTGCTAAGATGATCTCATGGGGACTGAGCATCAGCAGGGTATTTTTGTGTCACAAAAAAACTAAATAAACACAGATTTATTTTTAAAGAAATATGTCACCACAAAGAAGACTCCCTGACGTGAGAACTGTGTCTGCCTTAAAATAGAAAACACTGACTCACTATAAGTTAGAAGTAGGTAGTAGTAGAACTAAGAAAATAGCTGTGCAACATTACTGATTCTTTTTTGTATTGATTCATACTGTTGTTTTAATTGTTACCTTTACTTGACTGTATTTCTTCATATTTTGCTGCTTTCCTCAGGGCAGTTTCACAGAAAGAAATGCTCCCTTTGCAGGAACACCTTAATCATATCTCACATGCAGTCGCTTCTGGAATCTGCCCAGTACAACTAGTCTGACTTGATGGCTCCACTGGAGTAGGAGGGGTTAAGGACCTTGTTTGATAGGGAAAGTCTTTTTCTCCCTCCAAGACATATCCTGCAACTGACCCGGTGTTCACCCCCTATCTGCGGCCCAGATTTTGATCATAGTCTTTCAGTCAAATATGGACGCTAGAGCTGTATGTGTGGATAAATATGATACTAGCAATATCAGTTAGATACAATATCAGTTACATACTAACTGACATAACTGATGTCTGACTATGCATGATGTCATGGTCCTCATTAAAAGATGGTACAAACACACACACACACACACACTCTCTCTCTCTCTCTCTCTCTCTCTCTCTCTCTCTCTCTCTCTCGCAAACAACACACACACACACACACACACACACACACACACACTGCAAGATCAAAATAAACAGACATTATTCCTTCAGCAATGTCTTTTTCATGACATCTATCACTTTCACACCGATGAAAGGTTTTGTGGTTTTTGTCATCCTCAACAGAACTCCCCCTTGCATACTTTTTTCTAACACAATTCTAAACTGACATTTAAAGTTGCTGCCTGTTGAAACTTTAGACAATTATAAATAGCTGACCAAGTGTAAATAAGAAAAAAAATAAACATACAAGTTTGAGGGATAGCTGAGGTTTACATAGAATCTCGTTTTGGTAAATACTCTCAGAGTCAACTGAATTTATGCATTGAATGTCTGCCTGCTGTACTTGCAGATTTCCCATCTAAAGCCTGGCATCATTCAGTGTGGCTGTAATGAGAGATGGAAGTGGAAGTACTATGCTGTTTATTTCAACCATCTGTGACCAGCCTGAAAATTCCTTCTAATAGTTTTCTCTGAACTGCACAGGAAGAAAATGATTGTGCTGTGAGTTCAAGGAAGCAAAGTGCTCATGATTTTACTTGGAGTGTAGAAAGGGTATTTCTTTGGCAAGTGAAAAATTAAAAATCTCTCAGATATTGCGTCTCTCGGAAAAACAATAAATTATTAATGTTGCCGCTGTGCTTGAGTAAATATTTCATCATATATTTTGTTTTGACTACCATGGAACTGAAATGAGTTTTCAAAGATATAAAACAGCAAAGAAACAAAGCAACTAAAACAAATGCCTGTTTGATGTAAATATGTCTGTCCTTTTAGCTCAGGGATTTGTTTCACTAACTGAATATGTCTTTTCAAATAACCATTTACTAAGACATGTTTCAGTCTACATTAATATATTTCAAAATGCATGGAGAGAACAACAACCATGGAGGAATGTGTTGTATGCTTTGGTGATGAACCTGCTGGGTGATTTGCAAGGTGTTATGCCATTAACCTGTGTGCTCCTTAAGGACTGAGAAGGCTGAGTTGAAATAAATTGTGACGTCCCAAACAGGTTTAACTCCTTACAGGTGGTCAATCACCGGTCTTTAAATAGCAGAGCAGCAGGGAGCGTTGTACTGGCTACATGTATTTATGATGAAGCTACCAATGTGGCCTACTTCTGGGTGACTGCTCAGGTCCCAGGCAGGCACAGATAAAGGGAGATAGGAAGAGAGATAGAAAGGGAGTGACTTTGTGAGACAAATGGGAACACAGCCCTCTCTCTCTCTCTCTGTCTCTCTCTCTCTCTCTCTCTCTCTCTGTCTCTCTCTCTCTCTCTCTCTCTCTCTCTCTCTCTGTCTTTTATTCACTTTGTTTTGTTTCACTTGGATAATAGGACTTATTGTTAATAGTCAGGGATTGATTTTGGACCTCAAGGGTTAGGGGGGTGTCTCAAATTGTACTGACATTTGATTCAAGAAATACTTTCAATATGATTATACAGTGTACTATTTACCACTTTTATATTACCAATTCTATATACAGTACATGCCGTACATTATTCTTAATGGTGTACTAATTTGTGGATATTATACTGAGCTGCAACTTTAAATTAACCTTGAGTTTCAAATTTGAAACTGTTTTTTTTGCATTTCTTTGAAACACTGCATGACACCACACCACAGATATAGGGCATCAATTATAGTTCCGCAGTTGGAACCACAGTGTCCATTGATTTTAGGAGGCATGTTTGAATTTTAAAATTATTTTGGTAAATGCATCAAGTTTGACCATATGCATCATGAAAACATGTTTAGAAAGTTGACACAGAGGGATAGAGTTTTTATTATAATAATAACTGGACTACTGCAACTCTCTTCTCACCGGTATCCCTTCTAAGCTTACAAACAGACTCCAACTCATTCAGAACTCTGCTGCTAGAATCCTCACTGGTACCAGATCATCTGAACACATCACACCTATCCTTGTCAATCTACACTGGCTCCCTGTGCAATACCGTATTGAATTTAAGACCCTACTCATCACCTACAAAGCACTCCATAATCTCGCACCCAGCTACATCACTGACCTCGTACCAGGCTATGTCCCTTCTCGTTCCCTCCGCTCTTCCTCGACTGGCCTCCTTGTCACCCGCACATTCTGCCTCTCCACCATGGGGGCCAGGGCCTTCAGCTGTTCTGCACCAAGACTCTGGAATGCACTCCCCTCCCACGTTCGACAGGCAGACACAGTCAATTAATTTAAAAAAATGTTAAAGACCTACCTTTTTAAGAAAGCTTTTAATCTCTAAGTCTTCATAGTACTGCATCGCCTTAGAAACCCTCCCAACACACTTTTTTTACTGCTTTTCTGATGGTTCTTAGCACTTGTCAGATGTTGTCTATTTTGTTAAATGTATTTCTATGAAGCTAAATGTATTCTATTGTATTTTCTTCTTTTATGACGTCTTAAAAATTTAAGATGTCCTTGTGTATCTAGAAAGGCATCTGCCAAATAAAATGTATTATTATTATTAATAATAATAATAGTAGTAATAATAATAATAAATAATAATCCAAAATATTATTATTATTGTTAATAATTAAGGGCTCATACAGGTAGGGCTGCTTGAGAGGCTACAGGAGTTGTAGTCTTGCTGATTTCCTTGTAAAAGTGATAATAATATTGCTGAAGTGCCTTAGAGCAAGAACAAGCTCCTATTGATTCTTGTACATATACTATGAAAGTGACTGCCTCAGTGGCTCAGCCTCTGTAAACTACAGTTAATACAAGGCTAAACAGACTAAAATCTCATCATGTCCTCAGAGGTAGAACACATCTAAGTGAAGGAATGCCCACAAATGCAGTTTTGCTCGAGGCAAGGTTGGTTAAAAGTGGACAGATGACAGCAAAAGGAAAATAAAAGCATCATAGAGTCAGAAGCCAAAATAAGAACAGTGTTGAGTATAAACTAGGCTTTCTGAGATACAACAGACTGTGTATATTTTATACTTTCACCCCCACAATATTTGTATTTAGTACAAGCCCTGATTTGGCCATGCAGCTGGAGCAGACGGTGTATGTTTGTGAGACTACAGATTACACTATTACTGTACTAGTTGCCTTGTTTTTGATTAACCACAAAGTGAATTATGTATAAATCTAATGCATGTCAACTCTACCTGATAAGTCATGTTTATCTAATCACTTTGATCTCATTACGTCAATGATGTGGTTTTATTGTTACTTTATTTTTTGTGTGGGTGTGAAGCATGATGTAGCAAAAAAAATAAAAAAAATCTATCTTTGTCAATTCATATATATATTAAAAAATAAGACAGCTATCACACACTAATTCGGTCACTTTTCTGTGTGAGGATCTGTCCATGATGCTAAAAGAAGAAGTCTGGACTTGTCACAATACAAACAGAGGGAGGCGCTGTTGCTCATGTTACAAAGACAAAAACGTCACATAAGTGCCAGTTACAGCCATTTATCTGGGTCTTGAAATTGGTATTTTCGTTAAGAGAGTGTAAAATGGCTCCAAAATCGAAGTATGTTGCAGTCAAAATGCAAAACTATGTTGGTTATCCACGGTACAAATTGTGAGCAATACTCACAATTTGTACTGTGGATAACCAACATAGATCTTGTATTTACATACTCAAACTAAATGTCATGCAAATGGATTCAAGCTGGGGGTCAAATTGTGAGCGTTTATCTTATTACAATAATGGCACAATGATAGATGCAGCAATTCCTTGACTATGTACTGGAATTGCTATGAAAGCCTAGAACTTTATTTTTTAAACAGTAGCATGCAGTTATTTAACCTTTGACAGCACCAAGGTACCACATGTGCATGTAGTGAGGGGTAATATTATACATTAGATATCATAATATACCGACATGTGATATATATGAATTTAGGGCTTTTTTGACAATAGAACTGATTCTGTTCAATGGTTCATGGTGATTATTAAGAGAATTATTTTTCCCCCACCAAGCAGCCTAGAATCGCCCGTGAGCCTGCCTGTATATATATATATATATATATATATATATATATATATATATATATATGTATATATATATATATATGTGTGTGTGTGTGTGTGCCACCCAGCTCTGTAGGAGAGGGGAGGCGGTGCGGGAATGTGGAACAGAGGGTGAGAAGAGGGGGCTGAGATGCTCGTTTCAGCACCGCGGACAGCTCCCGGTAAAAGCAGCCAGCTGCAGCGGTTCGGTCCTCTCCGCTATTCTGGAAAAGAAGAGAACAATCAAATTTGAGATATTTTCACCTCTATAAGACCGAAAATAAGATATTTTTCGAGAAGGGGACTAAGTTTAATTCAGTCCGGATCAGGCGACATATTTGTAGCGAGAGGCTACAGACAAAACCATTTCAGGACTCCCGAGGTTTGCGTGTGCAATCTCTGCGAAGTTTCTCGCCACTGAAAGGTATTCTGCCTTCTCCCACTGGTCTGCACAGCCCGGAAAATCGGTTGGTGTTCAAGGGAAGTTGAAGAGAAAGTGACACCACATCAGCACCTTATCCTGGTTGGACTATATCCTAATATAAGTTGTTGGACTTTTTTCGTTTACCCAGTTCTATTGCGTAATTTGTGTTTGTGTGTGTGTGCAGAAGGATTTATATGTCTTGGATAATACTTCTAGTAGCAAATAGGCAAGCAAGACAAGTTTTTTTTCTTCATTCGGTGCTATAGCCATCGTACAGCCTCCAGCCTGCAGAACCACCGGTCCACCCCACCACCACCTCCTCCCCATGTAATGCTCTTATATTAGCCACTGATGCAAGGCTTTGATGCGCGATACATTTCTCTCTCGCAGCACTGATTATTTCCTCCTCCAAGTCGCCCATCTCAGCCTTCTTTCAATTTAAAAATCACAAAGGGACGCCCCGGACTGCAATCCTCCCCCCATTTTCGAGAACTGCTACAGACTGGTAGGTGATAATGGCAATGGATCGATGATAAATGCTTATTTAGATTATTGTTGGATGAAGTTGGAGGCCCTGCATCCACACAAAATAACCAAAGTCACAGCTTAGCAACTTTTAACATCCTGATCCGTTGCTTTTTCTTCTTTTTTGAGACTTACTGTAGAGATAGGTGTAGCCTGTTTGTAGCAGTCCATGACGGAAACGATGGCGCTGAGTGGAAACTGTAGGACTAACCCCAAAGAGCAAGCATCAGTTCAGAACAGTTTCCCAGATGTTGTTGAATTAAACGTAGGGGGGCAGGTTTATTACACCCGTCACTCGACTTTGGTGGGCACCCCGAATTCATTACTCGGTAAGATATTCTCCTCCAAAAAAGATGCATCTAATGACTTGGCGAGAGACCCTAAGGGCCGTTATTTCATTGACAGGGACGGGTTTTTATTCCGATATGTGTTGGACTACCTCCGAGACAAGCAAGTCGTCCTCCCGGACCACTTCCCGGAGAAAGGGAGGCTCAGGAAAGAGGCGGAGTACTTCCAGTTACCCGACTTGGTGAAGCTCCTGACCCCTGACGATATCAAGCACAGCCCGGACGACTACTTCCACAGCGACTATGAAGATGGGTCCCAGGGCAGCGACCACCGGCAGTGTCCGCCGCCCTCTCTCGTCCCAGCGGACAGAAAGAGCGGCTTCATCACGGTGGGGTACCGGGGTTCGTGCACCATGGGCCGAGAGAGTCAGACCGACGCAAAGTTCAGGAGGGTGCCTCGGATACTGATATGCGGGCGGGTCGCCCTTGCCAAAGAAGTTTTTGGGGAGACCCTGAACGAGAGCCGGGACCCGGACAGAACCCCGGATCGGTACACCGCTCGGTTTTACCTCAAGTTCAAGCACCTGGAGAGGTCTTTTGACATGCTATCGGAGTGTGGTTTCCAAATGGTGGCCTGCAACTCATCAGTCACAGCCTCGTTTGTCAACCAGCACACAGAGGACAAGATCTGGTCGAGCTACACAGAATACGTCTTCTACCGTAAGTGACACCTGTTTTTATTAAACAGCAGGTCAACATTCACTTGCGCACACACAAAGTTGGAATCACCGCTAGAAGGCGCACTTGTTTTACTGGTCCTGTGTGTGAGTGAGACATCTGGTCATTGGGGGTGATGGGCGTTTCTAGCATAGGACAACCCTTCTTTTGAATGATGTGGGTGTATTGAACACTTCAGTGTGGTGACACAGAATACAGACAGTGTGATCAGAGCTGCTTCCACCGTTTCTATGACCTATAGTCTAAGTTTTGTCGCTTTTTAAAAAAAAAAACTTGGACGGGGCCAAATGATTTTAAAAACAGCAGAGTACATTTACATGACAAACACAGAGATTATAAAAGTTCCACTTGTCGATGACATGTGGGTAGCCTGCATCACCTTGGTTGAACACAAACAGAGTCAAACTTACACGCTCAGTTAGTGTCTGAAGTTTTGTCTGAGCCCTGTGGAACAAAACCTATTAGAGAACCCTCCTGGTAATTGGGGTTAAGCCACGGTGTTGTTATCTCCCCCTGGAAGTGATGAAACCTTAGCAGCAAACACAACTGGCAGGCTACTTCATGTTCTGATCACAGTTCAAACCATACAGTCTATGGTTTAAACCTATTACAGCATGTTGCAGCATTCGGTACTCTTGCAGGCTAGTTTATATTTCACAAGATTTAACCAGATTTTAATAATTTCACTCACATCTGAGCCACAGCAATCGTCAGAGCAATGATTTGTCAACGCTTGCCTTTTCTCATCTTGGTGCAATTTTCTACTCCACCTCCTGTCTGCTTTCATCCATCCCATCCTTTCAACTTCTTGCATTTCCTTCTGGCTTTTTCTATTCATTCTGTTTCTCCATCTTAGCTCACTGGCTGGAATCTGACAAGAGCAGTAGTGAAGAAGAGATCATCGTGACTTTTACATTAGCTTCCATAAGATTTTATGATACAACAAAATAATCAATATTCTCTGACCTGACAGTGGATAATCTATCACAAACTATTTGATAGCTGCCATAAAACAGAGTGTAAGTAATACTGTAAATGTGCTTAAGGTCTTACTACCCCTAAACTACTTGGATGTTATAAGACAAAACTATCTTTGAAATACAGTGACAGTAACCATTTTTGAGATGCCATGAAAGATTTGGAAAATAACTAAAAACAGGTCTCTAAAATTGAAACCAAACTTTATTTTACATGTTTAACCCATAAGGAGACCCAAATGCGTAAGTGCCAGACATATCATTACAAAGAGCAGAATAAACTTTGCTTTTTTTGGAATGTATCTGATACTTACTAAACTGTGCAGATGGGCTGTAATAGGTCATACTCGTTTGGCTTTCCAAAATAGTTGCAGCTCTTTTTTATTTTCTGTAACTATGTCCACACAAGCCCTTCGAAATGTATGTTTTGCAGCAAGTACGCCATGGCTTTATAAATATTTGCAACATACTATGGGACCCTGTTTTGGTCATATATAGTTCCCACAACTACTTGAGTATAATCATTTCAACAAATATGTGGACATTTGTGTTAGTGGTTTTCTATGTTAAAATCCCCAAACACTAAATCAAGTATTGTTACATAAGACAGATACAGTACAACAAAAAAATAAAACTGGAGAAGCTGCCAACAGTACTGAGATCAATGTGGCATGGCAGCTATCATGATATCCATTAATAACAGTTTTTCTCATAGGGACAGGGGTTTTAAATGTGTTTTTTTATTTGCCCTTAAAAAGATTACAATTCAAAAACAAGTGTGACACAAACCTGTTCTCTCTGGTACATTTATACATTTATACTGAAATCTTCAGTACTGAGTAGGTGTGGGTTTTTATTGGTATTTAAATATTGTATGTAGACTTTATATGTATCATCCCATGTGTCCTACACCCTCTCAAACTCACATTTTATCAGACAATTCTGGTACTTTTGTCATATGATGTGGTGGAGCCTGTTTTATATTCATAGGAAAACATTTTCAGTTCAAGTAGAAGGAAATCTAAGCAAGTTCTTTTTATTACTGGCTTTGCTGGCTCGTTTCAGTGCCCAAGCGTCCAGATGTTTGGCAAGTAAAAACAGTTATGGGCAGATGTGCAAACATCCTTAAAAAAACTAATTTGTAGTTTGTCATGTGTCTCAAGTTATATTTTATGGCGTTGTTATGGCATTATCTGCTAAATTCTTTACATCAGAAAAATATCTTTTATTCTTCTTGTTCCAAAATGTCCTTGTAATGACTGGAAGGGAGAACCGATGGATAGAAACCACTGAGCCATGCGTTCACCACCACCTTAGGGAAAACCACTGCCAGCCACATAAATCACATAAGTCAAATGATCACATGGTCACAGAGCAAACAGTAGTAAAAAAAAAAAAAACATGAGAGTGATTTGCTTGGCTGACTCCAGGCTAAAGGAGCGCTGCATTAACAGCCTGCATGAAGCAGCTACAGTGACTGGATGGCTCTTGGCTCTTATAACCCCCACAAGTAGCGCTAACAAGCCAAATCAAGTGGTGGTGGGGGCTACTGACACACACACACACACACACACACACACACACACACACACACACACACACCTCTTGTTTACTGGCAAACAACAACTGCTTCCTGGCTTTGTTGACAAATGTTCAGCTTGTTAGAGGGCGCACACTTAAAGGCGAGGGCACAGTGGCAGATGTTTTGGGCTTATATCTGAACACGGTCATACAAAAGCCTACACGCACCCACGCAGAGGCAAGAGCGTACACAAACGCAGGTAACCGGCATTATTACAGAGACATGGTGTGCTCAAAAGTACACACACAGAGACACACAAGAACAAGGTTTAGCATGCATACGCACACAGAATCAAGCAGGGAGTTTGTTAAATGCTGCAGTCACCCAGTGGATTAAATGTAGTCACTCACAGTCTCTTGTTTATCTGCCTGTCACACTTTTGGTGGGCTCGTCCTTCCCTTCCCCCCATCTTCCTCACCATTCTTGTCTTTTCTCTCCCTCTTCTCTTTTCATGTCGTCTCATTTTGCTTCAGTCAATCATAACCGGCTTCTCTTTCTTGTCTCGGTTCCCGCCCTACCTCTTTCCAGCTTCATTTGGTCGTCCCGCCGCAGGGGCAAGGAGCAGCGTGGCAGCACCAGTTGCCTTTACATGCCTCACTGCTCTGTCACACCTCCTGTCTCGTTTCATATTCATATCTCTGTATGTCTGCCTGCCCATCTCCATGATTGTTTATTTACTTTCATCTTCGGCTGTTTCATTCAAAATTTCAGGCATTTTTGTCTGCCTCTTTGGGTTGTGCCTCTCCTTATTATACATATGCCAGCGAGTCTGTCGTTCTTATTTGATGGCCTTCTATTGGCCATATTGGCATTCAAAGTTTTAGACAACATTGAGCTTTTAGGGAAGTTTAGGGAATGTCTGTTCCTGTTCCAATTTGACAATGCCCTTGTGAATAAAGAGAGGTCCTTAAAGAAATGGTTTCCCCATCTTGCTCTGACCTTAACCTCACTAAACATTTGAGAATTAATCGGAACGTCAGCAGCGAGCCAGGCCTTATGGCAACATCAGTGGCCAACCTCACTAATGCTCTTGTGGTTCTTTTGGAATCCTCCAAAATCTTGTGGAAAGCCTTCCCAGAAGAGTGAAGGCGGTTTAGTATCACATTCATGCCCATTTTTTGTGAATCTTTTATTGAGAGGAAAGCCTCACTTTTGCAACTGATCACACTCACACAGTTACACACATTCACACCTGGAAACGTCCCAGTACAACCACAAGCCAATCTGCTGGCTGGTTGAGGTTAAGGGCCTTGCTCAATGGCACCTCAGTGGTGGTAATCAGGGAGGGGCAAGTGCTGCTCTTTCACTTTCCCCGCCCAGACTTATCCCGTCTTCGCTTCTCTAACCTTAAGGCTACCACTGCCTCTGTCCTCATACTTTTGCCCACGTAGTGTATCTGCCTTTTTGACACATTTGATTTGCTGAAAAGTGGATAAAAGCTACAATTAGCATCCGTAGCTGCAAGTCATCTGCTATTAACCCTATTACCTTCCTTTGCTAAAGTAGCCTGTTGGACAGTTAGCACGCTAATATGAGCAAAACCTCGCTGTTTGTTGAGATCAACTGAGCAGCTGACTCATCTTTCAAGAGTCCAGGCTAAACTTTACAGTAAAAAGGGAGATCAATGTGTCCTGGAAAGCTACATTTGGGAACAAAGTTTAGCATTAATGAATCTGCATACCCACCACAACAATCTTTTGTTCAGGTATCTCATGATTATTTATTTCAGACACATTCATTTCTTCATGTGGCCTCTATAAGGGAGCCATATATGTTTTGGGTAAAGTGTGTAAGGGCACAACAACAGTGGTTCACTTTCTGTTTCCAACACAGCTTTGCCAACTTCCACTTGAGTTTCATGTTTTTCTTGCCAGAAGCCTGAACCACCTTTATCTCTTTAAATACTCATTTAGCTGGCTAACTATTGTCCTGGATTTTACACTCCTCTGATTGGGCCTATCACTCTTTGTTCAGTTTGTGGCTATTCAAATTCAGCTTCTGAAACCCCAGAAGGCAAATCTATTTAAACATTTTGTTGCATGGCTGGAGTAACTGACAATTAATCATCACTGTTGACGGTTGGTTCTGTGGTATTCACCGCAGGGCTTGACAAAGCCTACCGCAACAGAACCATCGAACAACACATTGTCTGTGTGGCAAAATAAAAAGCAAAAGTCTGGTGAGAGGATAGGAAAATAAAAATGTTTTTCCTCAGGACGTATTTCCCCAGGCTTTATTTTACCTCTGTTGAACATGCCAGAGTGAAGTATGTCATTACAAATTTTCATATGACCATGTGTGCTGGTGTGTGACACACTGTGCCATTAGCTTGTTACACACACATTTGTAACTCCTTGTGTAGCAAATGTGTTTTGGCAGGTGGGAATGAAGGGGCCGTGATAATGGTGATGATGTTTGTGTGTGTTAATACGTGACCCATGTTGCACTACCTGAGGCATTTGCACACCCGTTGAGCTGCTAGCTAAACACACCTGCACACCCCTAACCCCTTACGAACACCCACTTGCAGACACACACACACACTCATCACCATATGAAACTACATCACGCTCATCCTGCGAGCTTCTCTCGGCCCAGTTGGTGACGACATTAGCAACGGCGGTCCCATGCTGCAGGCCTGTAGGAAGTGATTAGCCGAGGAGCAGACAGGCCGTGACAGCTCTGAGGAGAGTCTTGATAGGGACAGCTGCTACCCTGGCCTCAGCTCCACAGGGAAGTCCACCACCACACACCTCAGCTCTGCATTATTCAGGCTGAGACCAAAAGGAAGATGAGAGGAGCAGGTTTGATGTATGAAAGAAGAGAAAATACTGCTATTCTTCTTACTACTGTTCTGTTACTATGACTACTGATGATGCTACTTCTTTGACTACTACTCTTACAATTCTACTAGGACTGTTACTACTATAATGCTAAATGCTACTACAACCAGAGGCGCTTTGTTAATCTAAGTACTGCTATATTTATTACTACTATAACTAATAGATTACTAAAAGTATTGCTTCTGCTAATGAATACTGCTATTAGCACTGCTATTACTACTACTTATGTTAAGTTTTTAAAACACACACATTTTAAAACCTCTTCATAAAAGAGTACAAAAAAACAAAGTCACATAAAATCAACAGCAAATGCAATACAGTAGAGGAGCGTAAAAGCAAGGCCAGGGCCATTGAGAATTAATTTCTAGTCATTTACATTGTAGGAAGGCTTCACAAAAATGAGAATTTGAAAAGATGACACGTTTCGCATTTTTAAGTTTGTATGCATGCAACCTGGGATATAGTTTTGTAAGTAGGCCTAGTCTATGTAGTAGTGTTTATTTACAAATACTTCGGCATCTTGTTGCTGCCTTTCATAGTGATATGCTTCTTTGGAGAGTTGATATAGCCAGATAAAACTGGTGTGAGCTTTCCACCGAAACGATAAAAAACTGCCTTACACTGGGAATATTCTTCAGATAGAATAAACTAAATTGAAAACAATACCTAATTAATCCTGTTTTGTAAAAAGGACGCCTGATTTTAAGCAGCAATGGAAGGATTTCAAAGTTAAAGCCTGAATGTACAGTAGTTGAGAGTAAAAAAATTAACTACATTTTCATGTTTGAAATAGAGTTTACTCACCTTTTCAAGATGGTAGGCAATATGTTACAGTAAATATTAAACCAAGTGAGTAAGATGCAAATTGAGTCTTTCCAGGGAAATAAACATAGAGTAACCTTATCCTGAAACAATGCATTTTTTTGCGTTTATATTGCTGGAAAAGAGCTCACAGTGGGAGGTGCAGGTGGGGTTGTATAAAAGTAACGGGTGGACGGAATAGATTAAATAATGGATAAAGGGCAAGTGGGTCATATGGAAAGAAGATGGACTTTCTTGTTTGACCTTCTCCCCTGGAAGCTTAGTGTAGCTATGTAGCGTAGATTCCCATAATCCTCGGCATCAGGAGGATATGAGGAACTACTCTGGGAGAGAGAGAGAGAGAGCGAGAGAGAAAGAGAAAGGGAGTGAACATCGTAGTGTCAACAACAAGCTACCTAAGCCCTCTGCGACTCCCTCCTCTATTGCCGTCTATCAGCCCTTTTCCCCTCCTCTGTGACTCTCAACACTCTATTCTCTCTGCGGTGGTAGGCACAGTTGATAAAATGCTGATGCTCTTCCCCTGTTGTGTTGGAATAAGTGCTCTGTGGTGCGATGAGGTGTGGAGCGTTGCCATAATGACAGAAACTGCAGCTGGAGAGCCTCTTCACTCGCTCAACCCACCGGCTGGCTGCTGCAATGCATCAATGCTTTAATGGCCCTGCGAGCCCAGTTTGGCTGGAAACACAATTTAAAGGATGCACAGAATTCCCATCACATCAGTAATTGCATTGCCTAATCACACCAACGGCTGTTTCCACTGTGGGAGTGCATGTCCCAATTTGTTAAAGTTTCTCAAATAGAGGATCTGATGCAAAAAAAAAAAGGACCATCCTGTTTGAGAAGTTCAGAGAATAATAAAAGGTCAAACACCTAACTTCCGATGCAGTGTTTTCGGAGTGAATTTTTATGTGGGTGCTTAGGGAGAGTCTTCGCTTCAATTTTCTTCTTGCTCTCTCCTCAGTTAGCTCAGTTCCTCATTTACCTCTACCAGCCTCTTCATTCATCTTCTTCAGTCTGAAGCCAGTGTGACTGATGAAACAGTCGGTCAACATTCAGACTATTAGTAGTTAAACTTCATGATGAAACTTCACAGTTTGATCGGGTTTTGGATCGTTTCGTATTCCTCTGTGCCTCATTAGAATCACACAATGTCACTCACACAGTGATCTACAGCTTGATCAAGCATATGGTCATATCACTGTAATTTCATTCTGCAGTGCTTTATAGCTTCCTAGGGCAGAATGACAGTGGTATTTCATTTGTAAGTGGCAATGAAGTCTTTAAGAAAGCCAGAGGCACTAATATAGCAACTCCAGAGGAAATTAACTCCAGAGGAAATTACTGAAACCACCAATGGTAACTTCTGATAATACCCAAATGTGTCTTGATGTTTCATAAAAATATAATATCACAGTTCTTTTCTTCTCATTTGTAGTGAAGGATAAAGGGCAGTTTCCTTCAAATTTATTTGTTCTCATTATTGTCACAGGAAGGGATACAAAAATGCTCATCCAAAGACATACATACTTTTTTTTTTTGCCTGTATTTAATAGACCCAGAGTAAAGAGAATAGAAAGGCAGAGTTGGGAAGCATTTGTCAAATGATTGAGACTTGAGATTGATAATTTGTCATTACAGGTTTCCTCCTAGACACTTTATACTCAGATAGGGCTGTGTGTACTATGTAAAGAAGTTGAATAGCTTCTAGCATGATTCCAGTAACTGCCACTGCAGAGGATTTTTCAAAACTCCAATACTGTGTCTCATTAGTAATACATCGGTGTAATTTCAGAGTACTCAGCTGCTTGCTAGAGCATACCATCATCACCATTTCCTTCTTAAGTGGCTGTGAAGCCCCCGTCCATTAAAACGCACGCTCACACACACACACACACACACACACACACACACACACACACACACACACACACACGATTTGGGATTGCAATAGTCTGACTCACTGGATGTAGACTGTAGGTATAAGCCTGCCATTGGCCGCCTATTTCAGACAGATCTATTTTGCAAGGGCACCGTCGCTGCATCCTGGGCTTAGCACCACCTAAGAGGATTGTGATTGGTTGAAGAAAATACAAGCAAGCCAGAGCGTTTTTTTCCCCCTATGCCAGAATGATAATGGGTGCAGCCAGACCATTCTCCAGACCGTGGAGATCTGGCTATGCGAGACTACGATTGTAATGAATAAAGGAGGAAACACCAGCATCAGATTGGTGGGTTTCATTTGGTTGTGCTTCATCAAACATCCAGTGGATTTGAAGAAGAGTTTGCGGTTAATGACTTTGTGTTTTCTGTCTCATAGCGATGATGATTCATAGAAAATGAGACTGTCTGCTATCATCCCATCTCGCTTGCGCTAGTGTTTACTATTCACAGTGTAATAAATAATAGAGTTCTGTTCAAAGAGGACAGCGCAGTCTGTGGCAGCCACACAGAGTGCCCCGGCTGTTTGTTTGCAAACGTAATGGGTTGCTACCTGGGGTCCTATGTACACATACTACCTGTATTATGGTCTCTTAACTAAACAAGCCTGTTTTAGCTGTGTGTAGATAATTATTTGCTGGCTGTGAACCTGTGTGATTATGGTCTGCAGACAGCCAGTCTGTGGTAAATTGGTTTTGCAGGACAACAGCAAGCACATCAGGACGTAAACACTCGACAAGATATATTCACACACACACACACACACACACACACACACACACACACACACACACACACACACACACACACACACACACACACACACACACACACACACACACACACACACACACACACTGGTCAAAGCTTCGGAGGAATTAGTAAGCAGTGTGTGTGTGTGTCTCTCTATGGGAACACAACCAATGTAGCCTACCAACACACTTACAGTTTTCCAATCTTCAGACCTATGTTTATGTTTGTATACAAACATGGCCAAAACCATACACTGAAAATCTAGATCTGATCGCTGCAGCGCTGTACGCCTCATTTGTACACGCTTGTGTGTGTTGGGACGAGAAACAAGCAAATGAAGCAAGACATTTATCATCATCCATCACCTCAGAAACTCATTTAGCCAATTAAAACCATTATAGGCTGACATTTAGGTGCAACAATCCCTTTTAATCATTAAGGTTATCTGCTTCATACACATACATACAAGCACACACACTAAACTTCACACTGTTAAAATGGAGCAATAATGTAGTTGTCTCATAGTGTAATAGCATGTCCTTATTGAAGAGCAGATCCCATTCATCTTGATTAGGACGTTGTGTGTGTTAGATTTGCATGTATGTGTGTGAGGTGGAATAGAGGACACTGGCCTTTTCAGATCTCACTCTCCTGTTTTCATGCAACACCCAATGACAAACGTCACTTTGCCTTCCACCCTCAATAATCACTCATCCTTTGGAGAGGTCCTTCTCTTCTCTTTTTCTCTACTTCACCCAGCTTCACTTCTCTTTCATGCATGTACCTCCAGTTAAAATGTCCCTAATGAATACACAATTAGCTATGCTTTGTTGTTTTTTTCAGAGCAAAGTATTGTATGGTTGGAGAGATGTGCCAGATTGTGCAGGTAAACAAACCAAAAATAGGATAAATATGCATATTGAGTTAATCAACCAGTGAACCAAAACTGAAGATTCAGAACAAATATTAAGGGTGTGTTTGCTTTGGAAATCCAAATCTTTTCAATTTTGTCCCATCTGTTAATAATTTAACTTCTCAAGGGCATTAGAGGGCTTTGCCATTTTTGGTTTCTGATCCCCAGCTTGTTTTACTGATCAGGTGGTTTGTGTTCTCGCTGTAACACTTTGAGCATCACAATGCTGTGCTGTTAGACAGACCACATGGGCCTTCTGGGTATTCGTTAAGAAAGTGTCCAGCATACAGCATAAAATATATTATATGACACCAAATGGCACATGGCAGTATGTGCTATGAGAGACAGAGCAGAAAGGAGAACAGGAAATAAAGGTGAAAAAAATAAGAGATGGTGGGAGCAAGAAGAGCATTTCTCTCTCTCTCTCTCTCTCTCTCTCTACACACACAAACACACACACACACACACACACACACACACACACACACACACACACACACACACACACACACACACACACACACACACACACACACGCATCTAGTATGGGGCACAGCTTAATCTCTGGTGATGGTATCTCTGTGCCTGTTCAGCTCATACCATTTAAAATCTATGGGCAGTGGAGACAGCTGAGTGTGAATATCTATCATGGATGACAAACACATTTGCAAAAAATACAAATAGACGCTTAGATTTGGCTCACTGGAAACATGTATCAAGTATGTATGCCACAAGCATGTTTTTTTTAGATTTCTTGTTTTTCGTCTTGGGTCCCACCTTCCTGTACTGTATCTGATGCTGCTTTGAGCATTTGACTCTCTGCCAGTTGTGCAGAGCCGATATTTTTCTCTGGTGCATTTAAAGCATAAAGGTGTTGTGCAGAGAGACTCAGTCTTTGTGTCTTCCGTAAACAATCTCTGGCTGGTGTTTCGATGATTTCAAACATCTCTCCTGGAGTACCCAGCGTGGTATAGCTGCCAGTGCTTAAGATGCTGGCAGATGTTTTTGACTGCTGTTGCTTTCACTGCTTTTAGTGTTCTGAGCTTCTGTTTCACTTTATAGCCTTTTCTCTTATTAACCCTCCTCTATCCCTTTCCTTCCTTCCCTGCATGCCTCCCTCTGACAACTGGAGTGGAGTGTTTGGTCAGTGCTGTTTTCAGTTCCAGGCCTTTGACTCTTTCTGTCTGCCCTTCTTTCTGTATCTGCCTCTTCTCTGCTTTTGTCTTCCTACAAGAGCTTGAGTTTGCTATGATTTGGCTCTCATTTTCTGTAAGGGTTGTTACCATTGCTTTCAATGTCTTTATCCATTTCTCTTTATTTGGTTTGTGTCTCTATCTCTTTTTCTCTCCAAGCGCCTGAGGAGTAAAATCAACATCAGCCAAAACAACAGTATTACTGGTCCTTTTCATTCTGTTGCATTTTATTTTCTGCTCCTCTCTCACTCTACACTATTGGCTCAATTTTATTCTGTTGTTCCTTGACTAGATCCTCAAATCTTCTCTGTTGGTTACTACTACCAAGGAGAGAGGAGAGACTCACAGCAAGTAAGAGCAATGGAAATAGAGTCACCCTCAGAACACTTTGCTGCTCTTATATTTTATTTATTTTATTTATAAAGACAACGCACATTAAACAATATTTCTGTAAATGTACCAGTATGAACCACCTGTAGTTAACTGTAGTTCTTTGGCGAGATGTTTTCAGACCAGAGCACCAGGAAACAGCAAATCTATATTACATAAATACTCCCGTGGGGTAACCGACCGTGCATTTGGGTCGACCACAGGACCGTAAAATAAACCTCTAAAGGTCAGCACAAGAAGGATGAGAGGGACTGGGAGTCATTTGTAAGTGAGGCTGGATGCCGTGTTAGGGGTATTCTATACTCAATTAGGAGGCACCGCTGCCCAAGTGTGAAAAGAGAAAAGTTGGGGGAAAAAAGGTCAAAATGTAACAATTTGTCAGGGCCCTCTGGTGAAGGTTTCTGTTATTTCTGTAGACTAAATGTGTAGCTATTTCTGAGGTACATGTTAGTTATGATATAGGGTAGGCACACCTTCATATCCTAAACATACAGCCTCCAAAGGCACAGTGTGGCTCCTTGAAGGGGAAGTGTGATGATTTTACACACTGTGGGCCCTAATTTAAACCATCTAAGCGCACGGCGTGAAGCGCATAGCGCAGGTGCGTTTAAGGCGTGTCCAAATCCACTTTTGCTAGTTTGACGGCGGAAAAAAGGGTCCATGTGCTGGGCGCATGGTTCAGAAGGGTTGTACTTAGTGTCTTCATTAAAGGACAATTCCGGCACAAAACAAACCTAGGGGTTAATAACGGATGTGTACCCACTCTGTCATTCTCTGGGACATATTTTCATGCTAATTGATTGTGTGTGTAGCTTGAAAGAAGCTAGCGCGGACCGCTGATTAACTTAATAATGCTAGTATTCGGAGCACAGGGAAAGTAAAAATAAATCGCTATTTTGTACCACTAAAAAGGCTTAAAATATCAACAAACTTCAACGGTAGCATAATGAGGGCCCCTACATGTTAACCGAAGCATTGAGAACTTTGTAAGTGTACAGACAGTTTATTGAACGAAGAGCTGCGGGAGCTCCGTGAAAGGGCTACGAAAGAGAGAGAGAGCTATGCCGCAACAGAGCCTCGTACATCGGAAAACCAGTCATGACTTACAGCTGGCGATGCAAACTAAAATCAAAAGTAATTTGCTCAATATATCTGAAATAATCACACAGATGTAAAACATAACTTGTCTAGTGTACTTACTCAGTGGATAACTGTACATCTGGTCCCTCCGGTCTGGGTCGCCGTCCCCAATTTATTTTCGGGACATGGAAAAAAGGTTCAAGTACAGCCCTGTTTATCAGAGAGGGGAAATCTTCAGACTGTACAAAACACTGCGTCTCTTGGGTGTTGCGACGCAACAGGTCCCACTCCGTGCAACACAGACACTGCTGTTCGGTGGCCATAGAATCACAATGTCCGCAGGTACACCACCAGTTTCCTGAAGTACAAGGCTCTGTTGCGGCATAGCTCTCTCTCTCTCTCTCTCTCTCTCTCTCTCGTAGCCCTTTCACGGAGCTCCCGCAGCTGTCTGTACACTTACAAAGTTCTCAATGCTTCGGTTAACATGTAAGGACCCTCATTATGCTACTGTTGAAGTTTGGTGATATTTTGAGCCTTTTTAGTGGTATAAATAGCGATTTGTTTTTATTTTCCCTGTGCCCCGAATACTAGCGTTGTAAGCTAATCAGCGGTCCACGCTAACTTCTTTCAAGCTACAAACACATTCGATTAGCATGAAAACATGTCCCAGAGAATGACAGAGTGGGTACACATCTGTTAACAACCCCTAGGTTCGTTTTGTGCCGGAATTGTCCTTTAATTCATAGGTGTGTTTTGGGTGTAACATGCAATAAACCAATCAGAGTTTCATCTCCCATTCCCTTTAAAAGCCAGACACGTTTGAACATTGGCGATTGCTATTATGATGGCGGATTTGCACCGTAATATTTAGGGCCCGAGCACCGACAGCGGCGAAGGCCCTATTGAAACTGAAGGAATTATTATTATTACACCAAATGAATTGGCTTTTTGAGGGGCTTAACATATTCAAAAACTCACCAAAATTGGCGGTCGCATCAAGTCTGGTGAAAATGTACATATTTTATTTCAATATTGGCCAATATATGTCCTCAGGCCTGGACTCTTGTTGATTGTGTGAAATTTCAAGCAGATATGACAATGTACACTGTAGTTACAGCCACTTTCTCATTCATCATTAAACACTCAAAATGGCCGCCATGCCACGCCCACACCGTTTAACGAAAAGTTTTTCTTTTAATAACTTTTCATCTGTAAGGTGTTGGAATGGTACAGACCAAGTTTGAAGTCTGCTGGATGAAATCTCTAGGAGGAGTTTGTTAAAGTATAGCACCTTGACTTTTAGGCCTACTTCCTGTTGCCACTAGGGGGCGCTATGACTTTAAGTAAATATCGGCCTTTATTTGTCCTCAGGGTTGGACTCTTATGAATCCTGAAGAGTTTTGAGCCAACTGGCCAATGTACACTCAAGTTACACCCACTTCCTGTTTTGATGGTGAAATGCACAAAATGGCCGCCCCGCCACGGCCACGCCCTATGACGAAAAGTTTTTCTTTTAACAACTTTTCATCTTTAATGTCTTAAGATGGCACAGACCAAATTTGAAGTTGTCTGGATGAAATCTCTAGGAGGAGTTCGTTAAAGTACGTGGAAATGGCCAAAATCGCACTAATTTTGAACTTTGAAATCAAAATGGCAGACTTCCTGTTGGGTTTAGGGTATAGCTCCAATGACGTTTTCTGTACATCTTGACATGTTACATATGTCTACCAACTTTCGTGAGTCTCCGTTAAACACACTGCAGGGGCTCAATTTTTTGAACTTTGTAGGGGGCGCTAGCGAGCCATTTTTGTGCGCCTATTCCCGAAACCCTTAAGATACGTAAATTTTCACCAGACTTGATGCGTCCGCCAAATTTGGTGAGTTTTTGAATATGTTAAGCCCCTCAAAAAGGCAATTCATTTGGTGCCGGGAAAATAATAATTCCTTCAGTTCCAATAGGGCCTTCACCGCTGTCAGCGCTCGGGCCCTAATTAAAGCTGCAAGCAGCGTTGGACGGGCCCTCGTGCCTCTGTGCGTGTCGGCGTTACTGGCAGACACTGCTCCTTGCTACCGTGCATTTGTGCGGGACTCAGACACGGCAAATCATCACCAATGAAAAAGGAAGTCTCTGCTGAGTTCATTGACACCTCACACAAGACTCTACCTTAAACGGGTCACCAGTTATTAAAGGGGGCGTGGTTTAAGCATAGGGGGTGGGCCAAACCATCACTAATGAAGAAGGAACTCTGCTGAGTTCAATAACACCTCACATAAGACTCTACCTTAAACGGTTCAAAAGGTATGAAAGGGGGTGTGGCCTGAGTAAGTGGGCGGCTCAGTATCACATGTAGACCACACATTGTAAGTTTCATGTAAATCGGATGACGTTTGTCATATAAGGCTGATTTCCTGTTGCCAGCGGGGGGCACTATGACCAAAAGTCAATATTGGCCTGTACATGTCCTCAGGCCTGGACTCTTGTTGATTGTGGAAAATTTCAAGCATATATGACAATGTACACTGTAGTTACAGCCACTTTGTCGTTCATCGCTAAACACTCAAAATGGCCGCCACGCCACACCCACACCGTTTGACAAAAAGTTTTTCTTTTAATAACCAATAAGCAATTTTTGTGCGCCTATTCCCGAAACCCTTAAAATATGTAAATTTTCACTAGGATTGATGCATATTTTTGAGTATGTTAAGCACCTCAAAAGGCAATTCATTTGCCAGGAAAATAATTCCTTCAGTTTCAACAGGGCCTTCGCCGCTGTCGGCACTCGGGCCCTAAAAAACACAATGCCTTTTGTAGCTACAGAGGGAGCCGCAGAAAGTCTGATACATTCTGTCAAGTGATGTCAAGCTACACTAGCCGTTACCAGCATAAACACACAAATCTCCTGGAGATTGGAATTCAAGTTGCATTGTGGGTAATGTTGGTGCCAGGTTTTGACAAGGAGAAAAAATGCATGGATTAGAAAAGAAGATGTCATGTCAATGCTTTTTGCGACTTTTGCGATTTTTGATCATTTAAAAAAAAAAACTGTACATCGCAAGTCCGACAATGTTCTAGAAATGCATGCTACCTAAAGCTACCTCACCACCCAAAGCCTGTGATCACTGAGGGTTGGAACTTAAGTTGAGTGTTTAATCAAGATCCTTGCTTCACTCTGACTGCTTTACATAGCCTCAGCCTTGGTGGATCCCATTACCAATTGACAATTCACTTGACTTATTGGCAATAATGCAGAGAAATCTTAACTCTGATTACATGTATTATACTGTATGAAAAGCACTGGATGGCTTTGAGCATCGGCCCTAACACAATGTTATCTTTTGATATCCTCATTTCAGTTTTTTCTTCTTTTTTAATATTGGTGAACATGAAGATTTGTTTAGGTTTTTGTATTTTGTTCTGTCTTTGCTCCTATAGTATGCCTTTTGAATGCATGTTTAGGAGTTTTGTTTCACTTTGTGTGACTCTTTCTTCCATTCTGTCTCTGTGGAAGTGATTTATTCCTGTCTTCCATCTAACAGATAAAAATGCCTCCTACTGTAACCTTCAATCTCAAAATGAAATTGTTAGCCTGTGTACTTCTGTGCGTCCGTCTGTAGGATACTGTACACTGAATAACTGGCCAGAGATTGTGTCATGTTTTAGGCTTGTTTGTTTGTATTTACTACATCTCTAGGTTATGTTTGCATCTGTGCTAGCATGTATTCATGTGTGGAGTCATAGTGACATCCAGATATTGAAATCAAAACACTTCTGCCATCCAAATATCCAGAAAACAAGGCAGGACGTTTGGGAACACATTGCTTTACTGGGCACACACACACACACACACACACACACACACACACACACACACACACACACACACACACACACACACACACACACACACACAAATGCTTACGGTAAGACAGGAATCCATTATCAATATGGAGTAGACCAGAGAGAGTGTGAGTGATGTGGTATGAGTGGGTGGGGTGCTAATGTGAATGGATGCCTCTCATATACTGCATGCAGCTACCAGCCAACTGAAGTGATGACTTTGTGCATTCACACTGAGCGGAGGACTTCCTGTGATCAACTTGGTTACAGTGTGATGAATGCGAGTCAGTAAAACTTCATTTTGGGGAGGCGAGGTGCTGAAAGCCTCTGTGGAAGGATATTATAAGAACAACTTTGAAACAGACTGACTTTTGGTGAGATTTCCCATGTGTTTTTGATTATAAAGCAGTTTTAGGTGCTGTATACTGTATATAATACTGTGATGTATCAAAATGCTGAATCCACAGAGAAGTGCACAGTCCATATTTAGAAACTGTGCCTTAACGAGACGTCAGGACTTCTGTAGTTGTAATGTCACAACTATACTCCATATAGGTAGAAAGTGCTGCAACAGTACATTACAGTCATTCCCCGGCTGCAATGACCCAGAAACACTGACCAATCAGAGCAGAGTGGGTGTTTTCGGGAGAGGTGCTTAAAAAGACAGGCGCTAAAATGGAGCGTTTTCAGACAGGTATAAATATACAGGTATATTCAGACAGACAGTATTATATAAAAATAAATATTTTTTGAACATTAAAGCGTGTAAACATGTTCTATTAGGAACACAAAATACAAGAATGAACATGAAAATGAGCCACTTTATCTTCTTATGATATCTTTCATTAGTACAATGGTTCAGGTAAACGTTTCGTTCTAATTTATTCGACTGGTGTTATTTTATTCAGAATGCGTGATGCCTGTTCACTTGAGTCATTTGGGTCAGATTTTCTGTTTGTCACATTATTTCAAGTTTTACGTATTTTCAAGTTTAACAAAGCAAACATATAGGGATTCAATCAAACAATGTTGTTTTTCAGTTGATTTTCTTTTTTTTTTAATTGAGTTATATTTATATTTTATGTTATGGAAGTGGTTATAACTGCTTCCTGTGTAGTCCATTTGTTCTGCTGTCATTCTGTGAATTAAGTGACCATTGAACAACTGTCAGCCCCTTGGCCAATAACTTTTAAGCACTGTCACTTAGCTGCTGAAAATGCATGATGGGATGTTGCTATCTTGCTAGAGGCACTTGAGATTTTTGAATGGGACCAAGTGACTATTAGAAAGTTGTGCACAGTTTCAATTCAATACTTAACACTGAAGCAGTGCAATGAAGTCTTGACAACAAGAAACATTGTGGACGTTGTTTTAAGGGTGTTAATCAAAAGAAGAAGTTTTAGTCTTTATTTACTGAGAAAATAAATGTATTTTGGGATTGCCTTGTTTTATTAGCTGCTGAGTGCAAACATTTGCCATTTGCATCAAAGACACCCCACTGTGGCTGAGTTACAAGCATTTCTTAAAGGCACCTCAGCAGTGGGGGAGAGAATTACTCATTCACTTCCACACTTTAGCTTTCTTTTTTCCAGTTCACACACAAACATCTGGCCAAGCCAAGTTATATAATCTCTGTCTCTCCTTGAAGTTTCCCTCATGTATCCCCAGCATCATATGAACCATAAAATTCAAGGTCATGTGTTATGAAAGAGGGGATCTGATCTAATATTATCAAACGATATTTCCACTCCATAGGCTGGCGTTCGCTGCTGCTTCACGCACTCATGGATCATCAGATAAGGCAGCACTCTGACAGGAAAGCGATTGGCTGGCAGCGCCTCCGGAGACTGCCATTCCACAGCTCAAACTGACACACACACACACACACACACACACACACACACACACACAGATACATAAGAATTCACATGTGCAATGCAAGGAGACGGTGACATACAATGCTATGTAAAAATAATATTACAACACCCTTACAAGATAGAGAATGGGGACCCCCTCATGTATGGCTATTTTTTTTTACACTTCTATAGTCTTAGTTATGTATGAAGTATTGTAGCACAATACAATAGAAATGTATTTGATATTAGACATGTATTAAAAATATGTGCACCATACAGAATACCCATAAAACAATGCAATTGACATTAATTCAATTAGCTGCAAGTAACACCGTACCTAAACAAATTATCAAAGGCAAATCAAGAGAAAAGGACAAAGTGTTTCACTCTTAGTGCGTACACAGGTTAAATATAATGCAGATTCTGTTTATTATAAATAACAATTTGTAAGATTTATTATTATTATTATTACTATTTTATGATTTAAAAAATTTAATATTTGTTTGACTGTGAAGCCTTTTGTAAAAAAAGATTTTATATCATGATAATTTAAATTGATGAATCTGATCAACTTTTCATGGACCCCATAATAGAGCGCCACAGACCCTACTTTGAGAATCACTGGTCTATACAATGTATATATAAGTGAGGCGGCTGTGGCATAGGAGGTAGACTGGTCATACATTAATCATCTGGTTTGTGGATCGATCCCCAGCTTCTATATAAATGCAGTCAATATAAAAGCAGTCTATTTATCATACTTATCAAGGTGTACACAAAATCCATCTATTTTCCCAAATATTACACTAATCTGAGAGACATAATAATAACAAATGTCACATCTTATCTAGATTTACAGTTGAGAGAGTCACAAAGTTTGAAAAGTACAACTTTATCAATGCACTGATCTAAAAAGCCACTTGGAGATTCAAAATGTTCCTCCACTTTTTATTGAGGGTACACCACATGATCAGGGATCCAGTAGGACATTGCGAAAAAGGCAAGATAAAAATAAGCAATTGATGAGTCTTGTTTTCACCAGTGCTCGTTTTAAGGCAGCCTGAAAGCATCCAAAAGAAACTCTTGAGTATATAACCTCTCAGACATGACCTTGGAGTTTGCCTGAAAATAATTTTTCACAGTCGCTTTCAGGGTGGGGGCCTTTGAAGTCATGATTGTTCTGGTTGAAACGTACTTCGTGTCTTTTGTACATTATGATACCACTGATGGCTCCAGGAAATGTCTGGTCCCAAATGGAATTCGATATTGAATTTAATTTATGTGTCGGTGTGCTCTGGGGACCTATAGCTTCATAGCATACAGTGAAAGCGATATACTGTATAGTATGTATGTTTCATTCTGATTTTGCAGCACCCAGCTTGGGGCCCAGAATCCAAATGAACAGAAAGAATGATTGCCTGGTGCAAAAGTAAGCACATTGTTAGAAAAGAGTTGTTGAGGGAGACATTTTTGCTTATTTTTGATATTTTTTACCTCCTGAATGTTAATTGTGATGATTTTAACATGAATGCTACATGATTATAGAAAAACAATTATCATAAAAAATTTTTTATTGATTAAAGATCTTCAGCTTTGTGTTCATTCAGTCATTACACAATTACAGCTTGCAATTGTGCCCCTCTTTTATACTAGCAGTGCCTAATACTATTTATATTAAAACGTAGAAACAACATCTGTGAATGTCAAAAAAGCACTGCAAAAGTCTAAACCTCACACATGCACACGTTCAAAGTTAACAAATTCCTGAGCCCAATGTGAACATCTGCTGCAGGAGGTCAACAGCAGGGATTCATGCTGATAGTTTATTAATCAAGTGTCAGGAAAGCTGCAGATGCCTTTGTAACACTGAAACTGCCTTTATTGTATTGAAGCATTCTAAATACCAGTAAAGTACTTGGTTAGTGGTCCTTTCATATATTGGGAATTTCATTAGCAGTCATATTTTTAAACTCAAGCTAATTCACTCTTCGCCTCTGAAAGTTGAATACTGATATTTTAAGACATAATTTGGTAAAATGCAGATTTATTGTATAATACAATGTCTTTTGCAACAAAAACATAAGCATCAAGCAATCATATAACTGCCATCCCTTATAGTGCCAGGTCCTTCATTATTTATTTGAATAGGAAGGTCTGTTCTGCTCTCATTATCATATTGAACTGTTTGACCTGAGGTTTTGTATAATCGATTGCAAAATATTGGATTGAGAGTGGATATTTGATTGGATAGTTCTGTCAAAATAGTACAATACTTAATCTTAAAACATACAGCTGAAACCAGTAAATTGTTACGATAAAATGGAAAGCTGTTATGCACTCTGACTGTTGACATATATATTTCCCTTTTTTCAACATGTTTCTTCACATGGAATTGGCAACTGATTAAGTAGGCCATTAAATCCACTGCTTGTCTCATGAATTAAAGAGTTGCTTCAGTTTTTCAGTGTTTCACCACAGTGAACCTACTGTCAGCCTATTTCCTCAGTCAGTCTATGCTATCAAGAAAAATGCAAGCTGTAATTACTGTATGTGCCCTCACCTCTGCATTGAGTGATTGTTTGACGTCTGTTGAACTAAAAGGTTGGTTTAATGTATGATTTTCATGACTTGATTTGCATAAAAGCACACAATTACACAAGCCACTGCCACTAATGGACAAACTAATTTGCATCTACATGATTGGATAAGCACTGACTGTGTGCCTGACCTCAATAAGTAACTGGAGGACCACAGTTTAAGTCTCTAGTACTGCACTCGATGAAAGGTAGTTGGACAGAACATGAGGCTTTCTGTTAAAGGGCAGTCTAACCATACTGTCACCCTGTCACCGTGTTCTAAGGAAAAAAGTGAAAATGTCTGCAGTAGCTCAAGCTCACTTAAAGGTGCAGTCGGTCAGGCATGGAATTTGTAAAGTACAGACCAATAGAAATTTCCCCCAAAAATTAGCATCTCCCTTAGCGAGGGAGTGCCAGTGCTCTGCGGACAGGGACTACACTGACAAAAATAGTCAGGGAAAACACAAAAGAACGATATGCCTAATACTGCAAAACAGTAGTAATTTAAGCAATTTGTAGTATACCATGTGTGATATGAATAATGTGAGACCTTAATACTTAATTTATTTATTGTCTCGTCAGAGCAGTCTTGGAGTCTGTTGTTGCATGAAAGACATAACCAACCCATACATGAAAGAAAGTCATTGCCTCAGAAGTTAAGACACACCAGAACTTGATTTGGCTATAACTGAGTCAGCCTATTAACTACGCCAATTGTTTGTCGACATCATGTATTTATCAGCACAGAATATCATCAGTTAGAAAATGGAGTCTCGTGCCCTTATAGCTATGAATCACCTTCGGACCATCACAAAGGAACTAGAAAATGCATTTCCTGCAGAAAATGCGTGGGAATGCTGTATAGCTGAATTGCTAAAGCTAAACTGGATGAATAGCTTAAATCAGTAAGAAGAAGTTGAAATAGTGAGAATAGTTGAAAAAGTATGAATGGTTTCAATTAACATGAATTTCATTAAAAAGTTGAATAACACCACTAATATATAAAATAATTGTAATAACTGAAATTATGATTAAGTCTGGAAGACTTACAAATGCTATGAGAAACAGAGATGAAAATGCGGAAATATGAAATAAATTGTTTGAAAAATCTCAACTGGATTGCACTGCACTGCTGAAAAACTTGGATGTTGAAATGTAAAATTGTCAGTTGGAAGATGAACTGCATTACCTTATTAAGCTAAGAGCTGAAATACATTTCTAGAACAGCTGGAAGCTAAACTAATACTGTCAAAAGTGGAAGTTCAAATAAATTGACTAAAAAGACGAAAAGTGTAAATACTTTGTATTATTATCAGACATATCCATTGCACAGAACAAAAAAGCATGATCCATAAGAGCTGAGAGGTGAATATATTGCCTGAAAAGAAGTAGGATATAGAAGTAGAGAGAGAGAGCGCGAGAGAGAGAGAGAGAGAGAGAGAGAGAGAGAGAGAGAGAGAGAGAGAGAGAGAGAGGGATAGACTGACAGACCCAGAGAGAAACAAACAAACAGAGATACAGAGAGAAACAGACAGACAGAGACAGGCAGACAGAGACAGAGATAAACAAACAGACAGACAGAGACTGGCAGACAGAGACCGAGAGAAACAGACAGACAGAGAGAAACAAACAAACAGAGAGACAGAGACAGACAGAGAGAGACAGAGAGAAACAAACAAACAGAGAGACAGAGAGACAGAGACAGAGAGAAACAAACAGACATACAGAGACAGAGACAGGCAGACAGAGACAGAGAGAATCAAAAAGACAGACAGAGACAGGCAGACAGAGACAGAGAGAAACGAACAAACAGAGACAGACAGCGACAGACAGAGACAGAGAGAAACAAACAGACAGACAGCGAGACAGACAGACAGACAGACAGACAGACAGACAGACAGAAGTGGAACGCAAAACATATAGACTAATGTTCATATTACTGCCTGTAGTATTCAATCTGTGAAAGTGTTGTCATGGTAACTTATGACCAGTGAAAACATCATTTAAAGTCTGTGATGAGATCTCTTTCATCTTTAATCAGGTTAACATCCGTGTCACCTGCTGAAACTGTCAGCTGTGCCACACTGGAGCTATTCAAAGACACAGAGCAAGCTCTCAAAAAAAGGCTCAGACTCCTAAAACGATAAGGGGTATCAGTCAAATGATGTAATCGTGACTACCACAATGCCTTTGTGAACGCATCAATATAAAGGTTGTGTGGATAAACTTAAAAATGTGGGCATATCAGCGATTTAAAAAAGTGGTTCGTTATGAGTTTTGCTGGGAAATGTGGAGGATGTTTAACATGGCAGCGAATGGAGGAAGATTTGGAACTGTTGTCATTTGGAAGCTCATCGAGCCAAATGTATAACTCAAATCGCATAAATGAGCACATTGGCTGAAACTACACAAAAATACCTACGTTTTGATGTATAAATTGTGTGAGACAAGTAAAAATTGTGGGTGTGAGAGCAATTTATAGAGAAGGGACAAAGTTTTTTAAGGCTTCACACTCTACTTGATGACAGCACTCACTCTGGCAGACGCCATACACACTGTTTAATCGATAAAAATTCCTGAAATGATCACTAAACTTAAACATCTTTATCACAAAAACTGTAAAATATATCAAACTGAAAAGATATAGCCTAATACCTAAAAATATATCAAACTGAAAAGATATAGCCTAATACCTAAAGCTTTTGTGAACATTTTAAAGTTTGTTTGGTGTCTGTAAGTGAAAGTACAAAGGAGCTGAATCTTTTGGGAGCGGAAGAAGATTTTAAGGATTTGAAGCATGCTCTCATTGACTTCAATGTTAAAAAAAAGTGTTAAAAAGCTTAATATTTTAAAAAGTATAAATAGTAGAAAAAAAGTTGAAGAAGTCCCATCATTAGCTGAAAGAGCTGAACATTTTAAAAGTTGAATGGTTTTAATAGCTGAACGTATGCAGAAGTTACGGAGAGCCAAAAAACGTATGGAATAATAAGACGTTTATAAAGAACCGAATAACAATAGTTGGAATGCTGCTGAATCAGCATTCCCACTAAATATGCAATGCCAGTGGCTTTAAGATCATTACGAGATGATGTGTTAAGAGCAGATTTAGTGAAGATAAAATAGTCACAATGATATTGTACCACAGAGATTTCAAAGTAATTGTTCCAACAAAATAGTTTTTAGAGAGTTTGGTATTTCATTTTTAAACTGTATTTACAATGCGACAAATAACTGAATATGTTGCTCATTGTGAAGAACCCACAAAGACTAATCATCTGACTCTGCAGTTCCCCTTAGCTAGCAATCCTTTAAAGTGTCATTCAACTCATTCATGTTGTTTTACAGACCGCAACTTAAGTGTTTTGATTCACTCCCACGGCTCTCATTACAACTTTCTATCAGCAGCAGGCAGCTGTTTTAAGCAAAAACTCTCTGATTAACCCACTGTAAGCTACAGCATCAAACAGCAGAGGAGCAAAATTAGCAACGAGCTGGTGAATATAATGGAACATTTAGCAACCAAAGAGCAGAATATGACCCTCAGGAGTTTGTAGAGACTAAAACAGAGCTAAATGAATATAAAACCTACATTCAACAGGTTGTCACAATCACTATACATACCTGCAAACTAGTCGCTTTTCGGCAAAAATCGCCATTTTCAATGGGAGAATGTCATCCACGTGAATCGTGCTGATGTCTTCTTCACAATAAAACATCTTTGGTGATATGTCACGCAAGTCATTTGGCCAATCACAATCACTGACATTAGTTTTGAGGTAAGTGCTGTTATCTGCCAACAATATAATTGTTTTCTCTAACGTTGTTGTTAACATGTTTAACGTTAACGTTATAAAGGAAAGCAAGCTTGTCGGCTAGTCGGCTTGTCAGCTAACGTAAGATCAGCGAATTGTGTTGTTAGCCTACAATGTTAGTTCAATGTGAAGGATTTTGCAAGGCTATCTCCTCCACTGCATTCGTATTATCAGATTTTTAATGTATATCTTGTCGTAAGATATGAGCAAAATGAAAACGAACACATAATGAAACAAGAGTAAGACCCATTGGTGTCTGGTTTAACGTTAATGAGTAGGGTTGGGTACCGAGACCCGGTGCTAATACGGCACCGGTGCCTTAACGACCATTATCTACCGGACCGAATAGCAACGCGGATTTCGGTGCCTTATTTAGGTGCCACTTAAATGCCTGCACTTCTCTGTGATGCTTTCTGTGACGTTAGAGGCAGCTGAATCATCGCCGCATGTTACGCTAGTTAACACTACACTCTACAGCAGGTAACGTTAGCCTACCGTTAGCTAGCAGCTGGAGTAAACACGGTTAAAATGCTGACAGCTAAACGGTGTAAAAGTGTGTCTGTATTTCACTGTAGAGGATTCCAACAACAGTCTGTAGCTGCCGTCTGAAAAACAACACAGATGTTGCGTTCACTTGAAACTCGCCTCGCCAGCCTCATGCTGCATTCAAAGTTATTGTAAAATACCCTTTTCCCATCCAGTGGTTGTTTTTGTCATTTAACAGGAATTTACTGGTGAAATGAGTTATTCTTATAAGTTATTGTTATTACATTTTTAATAAATCATTTCATTTTGACCATGTGGCCTTAGCAATTAACAAGCCGTTCTTTAATGTCGCCTACTGTTGTTTTGTGCTCCTTTAAAAAAAAATATATATACATATATATATATATGTATATATATATATATATATCTGTATATATATATATATATATATATATATATATATATATATATATATATATATATTAGGGCTGTGAATCGATTAAAAAAATTAATCTAATTAATTACATACTCTGTGATTAATTAATCTAAATTAATCACATACATAATTAATGGTGCCTGAACCGATACTTTTTAAGAAAGTAAAAAAAGAAAAGAAAAAAAAAGGGTACTAAACAACAGTTGGTGACATTAAAGAACGGCTTGTTTATTGCTAAGGCCATATGGTCAAAATTAAATGATTTAATAATAATGTATAACAATAACAATAACTTATTTCACTAGTAAATTGCTGTTGAACGACAAAAACAACAACCAGATAGGAAATGGACATTTACAATAACTTCAAATGCACCACGAGGCTGTAATTCACCAGTTTCGGCTGTGTTGTTTTTTTTTTTTTTTCACCGTCTGTGTTTCTCCGACGGCAGCTGCAGATTGTTACATACCGGTGTTGAATCCTCTACAGTAAAACACAGTCAACTTTACACCGTTTAGCGTTAGCTGTCAGCATTGTAACTGTGTTTAATCCAGCTACTTGCTAGCGGTAGGCTAACGCTAGCTGCTGTCGAGTATAGTGTTAACTAGCGTCATGTGCAGCGATGTTTCTGTTTCATGTAACGTCCGTTTTCAGAGCATCAGAGAGAAGTGCAGACATATCAGTGGCACCAGAATGAGGAACCGAAATCCGCGTGCTATTCCTGCAGCAGCAGGATGTGTTACAAGGAAGTACGGCAAAATAGTAGCCTGTTAGGCACGACGCAAAGCCGAGTGAAGTGAAAATAAATTAATAAATGGCGGCATGCGATTAATACGATTAAAAAAAATTAAGCATTATGCTCGACCCTTAATCACATCGCGATTAACGCGTTAATGCTGACAGCCCTAATATATTAGGCCTGTCAAACGATTCATTTTTTTTTATCGCGATTAATCGCTGAAGTTCCATAGTTAATCGCGATTAATCACATATTTTATTACATGATTAAAATTCTATTATTTTGCATTTCAGAACAGTTTTTAAGTACATATTAACATCAAAAGCAATTTTTACCAGTGTATCTTGATTGGGAATCAAATGAATGCAAAGAAAGTTACTTTATGAACTTGATTTTAAGATTTGTAATTATTTATTTACTGTAAACAAAAGAAAAATGTGTGAATCTGTCATTATTGCACAATTCCTCCAAGTACCTAACTGAAAAACTAAAAATCCCTATCCTTACTATAGTCAATATAGTGTTTAGTAACTCCTAAATAATGTTGATTACTCACTGACATCCAGTGATCACCAGTTAATGAGCAGCTCATTTCTGCACAAGTCCGTGTTAACACAGCCCATCTCCACTCTTACCCGGCGACAGAGAAACAGGCTGGATAGTCCGGTACACTGTTGTTTCCACAACAACAAAAACACAGCAGTCTCTGAACTCGCGTTGGGAGTTTCGTTGAAGTTGGATGTAGTCCAGGTTTTGTCTAATGAGCGGACACTTGCAAGCAGGATTGATGGAACAGGTGGCCGGCTAGCATTAGCTTTCCACCTAACTAGGTTATACTCCAGCCCCCTCTTATTTCTGAACATTCATCTGTCCCCCGCTCCCCGAGGGCCGGTGGTCTAGCATCACGTTAACTGTACTACTATGCTTAGCTCCGTAGGTGGTAGCTCAAGCTTGACGTGCTTCGGTGATATTTTAATTCGGATTTACACAATGTGCATATGGCTTTCGACTTGTCTACGAGCCGTCCGGGAGTTTTGGAAAATAAAAAGCGCCATTCAGGATTTCATTGCTGCTGTCTTTCTCCATCATGCCTGCAGCCTGCAGCAGCAGGATGTGTTACGAGGAAGTGGCAGCTTGATGATAAGTAACGGTGCTGCAAAGGGTCAAAATAGTAGCCTGTTAGGCACGACGCAAAGCCGAGTGAAGTGTAAAATAAATTAATAAATGCTGGCATGCGATTAAAAAAAATTAATCGCAACGCTGACAGCCCTAATATATATATATACACACTCTACCGGTCAAAAGTTTGGGGTCACTTAGAAATTTTCATTCCACTCCATTATAGACAGAATACCAGCTGAGATCAGTTGCATTGTTTTTTAACCAGTGCAGCAGTTTTCAGATTACATTATGTGCTTACATACAGTGGGGCAAAAAAGTATTTAGTCAGCCACCAATTGTGCAAGTTCTCCCACTTAAAAAGATGAGAGAGGCCTGTCATTTTCATCATAGGTACACTTCAACTATGAGAGACAAAATGAAAAAAAAAATCCAGAAAATCACATTGTAGGATTTTTAATGAATTTATTTGCAAATTCCTTGGGAAAATAAGTATTTGGTCACCTACAAACAAGCAAGATTTCTGGCTCTCACAGACCTGTAACTTCTTCTTTAAGAGGCTCCTCTGTCCTCCACTCATTACCTGTATTAATGGCACCTGTTTGAACTTGTTATCAGTATAAAAGACACCTGTCCACAACCTCAAACAGTCACACTCCAAACTCCATTATGGCCAAGACCAAAGGACACCAGAAACAAAATTGTAGACCTGCACCAGGCTGGGAAGACTGAATCTGCAATACGTAAGCAGCTTGGTGTGAAGAAATCAACTGTGGGAGCAATTATAAGAAAATGGAAGACATACAAGACCACTAAGAATCTCCCTCGATCTGGGGCTCCACGCAAGATCTCATCCCGTGGGGTCAAAATGATCACAAGAACGGTGAGCAAAAATCCCAGAACCACACGTGGGGGACCTAGTGAATGAACTGCAGAGAGCTGGGAAAGTAACAAAGGCTACCATCAGTAACACACCACGCCAGGGACTCAAATCCTGCAGTGCCAGACGTGTCCCCCTGCTTAAGCCAGTACATGTCCAGGCCCGTCTGGAGTTTGCTAGAGAGCATTTGGATGATCCAGAAGAGGATTGGGAGAATGTCATATGGTCAGATGAAACCAAAATAGAGGGGGAAAGAATGCTGAGTTGCATCCAAAGAACACCATAACTACTGTAAAGCATGGGGGTGGAAACATCATGCTTTGGGGCTGTTTTTCTGCAAATGGACCAAGACGACTCATCCGTGTAAAGGAAAGAATGAATGGGGGCATGTATCGTGAGATTTTGAGTGAAAACCTCCTTCCATCAGCAAGGGCATTGAAGATGAAACGTGGCTGGGTCTTTCAGCATGACAATGATCCCAAACACACCGCCCGGGCAACGAAGGAGTGGCTTCGTAAGAAGCATTTCAAGGTCCTGGAGTGGCCTAGCCAGTCTCCAGATCTCAACCCCATAGAAAATCTTTGGAGGGAGTTGAAAGTCTGTGTTGCCCAGTGACAGCCCCAAAACATCACTGCTTTAGAGGAGATCTGCATGGAGGAATGGGCCAAAATACCAGCAACAGTGTGTGAAAACCTTGTGAAGACTTACAGAAAATGTCTGTAAGTCTTCTGTCATTGCCAACAAAGGGTATATAACAAAGTATTGAGATGAACTTTTGTTATTGACCAAATACTTATTTTCCACCATAATTTGCAAATAAATTCATTAAAAATCCTACAATGTGATTTTCTGGATTTTCTTTTCTCATTTTGTCTTTCATAGTTGAAGTGTACCTATGATGAAAATTACAGGCCTCTCTCATCTTTTTAAGTGGGAGAACTTGCACAATTGGTGGCTGACTAAATACTTTTTTGCCCCACTGTAATTGCAAAAGGGTTCTCCAATGCTTTCTCAGTTAGTTGCAGGTATGACTAGTAATGTCACTCAATGTCTGCTGCAATAGGCAACGTGTTAACAATATCCACACACACACACACACACACACACACACACACACACACACACACACAAGCACTACAATATTAAAGCTCTGAAGATGAATTTGAGCAAGACTTAAAAAAGCATAAAAGAAAGTACTTAATGCAATAATTATGTAGCTAATGCTCAATCATTTCTCTGACAATACCACAGAACATATAATTGCTACAGAGACCCTGCTTTACACACAATGAAGAACTCCGGATGGAAGCAATTTTACAGTTGTATGCTATTAATTAATTAGACACTGCTCTCAACATGAAGCAGAGAGAGACACACAAAGGCAGAGAGAGAGAATTTAATTTGTTTTAAACAAAATGCCACTGATAGCCTTGTGTCTGGAGGGTGAATCCTCTCTCTCCAATGTGAAGAGTGAGCAAAGCTGTTGTCCCTTTATAATCAGCAATCTTCATTTATCCAGGAAATTTATCAGATTTTTTCGCCTCAAGCATCCTTTTTACAGTAACACACTTTATATTCATATCATCACTTAGGGAGGTTTTCAGAACAACAACTTGTTACTGAGCAGCATAACTGGCGAAATTGAAGGCTATGTGCCTTGCTCAACAGCACCTTGAGTTCACCGGAACCACCCATCTAACCTTTAGGCTACACCTATAGCTAAAACAAACTATAAAAATCAACTTGGTGGGTGTAAATATGATCAAGGAACATGCATCTACAAAACAGCCAGACAGTAGCACTGATGTCTATACCTTTCATTCAGTATTGGTCAACAATTTCTATTTTAATAAGTGGTGGAAGAAGTAATGGACATCTTCTGTACAAGCAGCATTACCAGTGGTCATTAGAAGCGCTAATGACGTAAAACAATAAAGAAACATTGAAAAAATAAAGCTAAATATATTAAATATGTATAAGTATATGGATTACCATTAAAATGAATTCAAGTGCTCATTCTAAACTATTGAAACTGAGGCTGTCAGATTAATGTAATGGAATAAATTATACAATATTAGCCTTCTGAAATGTAATAATGTAGACATAGAAAGCTTCACAAAATGTAAACACAATATACAATTTGCTCATTTCTATTAAAACATGTTTACCTGCTTTAATGTTTGAATGTATACCTGTATTCATCCTCTGTCTGAAACGCTCCATTTTCTCTCTTTAAGCCCCCCTCCTGAAAAAGCCCACTCTGCTCTAATTGTGTTAATAGTTAATAGCTAATAGTGTTTCCGGGTCTTCCGCATCTGTGCTCTCAGCCCTCTGCACCGTCATTGCAGTCGGGGAATGACTTTAGCGGCACTCGCAACCTATATAGTTGTGACATCACAACTGTACAGAAGATCTGATGGATTGTTTAAAGCAAAGTTTCTAAATATGGGCTGTGTGTATTTTTCTGTGGATTGAGTGTTTTGATACTTTCACAGTATTTATATAGCACCGCAACCTGCTTTATAATAAAAAAGACATGAAAATCTCACGTTTTACAATATGGGACCTTTAGAATTTGTACTCAGGGCCTGTACTCTACTATATTAATGTAGTTCCTTCAGGTCTAGAAGCAAAAAGATGACGAAGTCGGGCTCCCAAAGCATCCTTTGGATTTTTGCTGCTGCTGATAAATTATTTAAATTCAGCATATTTAAGAAAAAAAATATATACTTAGCATAGGTTTTTAATGTGCTTCTTGGTGCTCCATCTAACAAAATCTACAACAAATAGTATCTTTGATACTTTGATACTTTTTTACTGAAACAAAAAAAACACATACAGAGGAGAAAACCCCCTCAGGATTTCCTGTTATGCTCATTGTGTAATGTTGATGGATCTTAGGCCACTGTGATGCCAAACTAATTTCAACCTTTTTAAGGCTACAGTTAGTTTCTGGGGTAAGTTGGCATGGTGAGTTGCCAATGTAAGTTACCAGGATGGGTTGCACGGGCCTAGAGTCCCATTTTGATCGACAGGGATGCAGATTATGCAGAGCATTCTTCAGTGACAGTTCAGTATTCTTTGGGATGCAGCCTCCAAGCATATGTCTGGTAAGGAAGAGGGGACAGGAGGATGACATAGAAAACATAAAGCTGACCTGAAAAGCAGGAGAGTGCACTCACTCCCCAGAGGGACAAGCAAATTAGCTTGTTCCCTGACATATGCGACCTGGCATAACATTAAACTTTAAGTTACCACCGGCTCATGTACTTCAGAGGGACAGATCTGAAAACTGCACTAAATCACTGGAAAGAGAATATTTAACAACCAGCCAAATGGAGAGGAGGCATCCAGAGAAAGTGATTCTTCTTTGTTTATTTATTTTAATAGTAGAAAACAATGAGACAGAGGCTCCCATAAAGACCACAATGCGTCATTGCTCATTAAATGAATAAATAAGATCTATGCAGATATGGTCATTGCTAATAATAAGAAAATTTTTCTGGGAGTACAGACATGTCTAATGCTGGTTTTATAGTCAATAACATTCACATCAAGGATAGTGACACATTTTCTGTCGGTTTAGCTTTGTACTCCAGACCATTTGATTTGAATTGAGAAATGACTATGAAAGTAAAGTACTGTCTGTACTTCAGAATAAAAGCCCTTTTTATATGTGTCACAGCTCAAATACTACACTGGACGAAAGAACAGGCACGCTAGTTTATATAAACACTGAGATTTCTGTTGATGACTGACTTAGTGACTTATAAGTGCCTGATATTATTGTACTACGTAATTATTTTTCCATCTTTTAGTTTCCTTCAAGACATATTTATAGAGTGCACGAAACAACTCTAAACAAGTTACCTCCCTTTGAAAGTAATTCATAATAAAGAATGTTGCCACCTTTATGAAATCAGTCGAGGTTTTATGTGACTTTTCTGACTTTATAATGGGATTCATTGGAGTCTGCAGGGAAGTGGGGTATGTCATGGATGACATCACTGGCATAACATCATCACTTATATCAGTGTGATGCACTACATACTCTAAACTACATTTGAAATTACTTTGTAGTTTGGAATTGGGGCACAGCTCCTTTATCACTTTCTCTCTGTCTCTCTCCATAGTGCTGAAATATTCAAATGCTGTCTCTCTTCGTAGTTTCTAAACATTCAAACCTTTCTTTCTATCTTTATGTCAGAATGTGTGTGTGTGTGTGTGTGTGTGTGTGTGTGTGTGTGTGTGTGGGGATGAGGCATTTACTGTTACATTTAAATATTCAAGCATTTTGATGAAATTGAAATGGTTTGATGAGCAATACAATGATATGAAGGATTTCACCACATTTATTTTACAAAGCCAAGATCTGTGATTTCCACTCACCCACACAACATTAGGCGAGTTTGTCTTCTCTCTTCAAACGTTTCTTCCCCTGTTTGGGGCCTTTGGAAGGAGCTGAAGTTTTTTTCCCCACAGTCTCAAGCACATCAAAGTAGACAGGTTACACACAGACACACAGAAAGAGAGAGCACAGAGGAACAGAGGAAGAGAGAGCATGTACTGCAGATCTCATCAGTTGAATGTATTTCTCTTCCCACATTCACTCACATGCTGAGGAACGGCACACCGCCTCTTCATTCCACACCATCCACTCCTCCACACACACACACACACACACACACACACACACACACACACACACACACACACACACACACACACACACACACACACACACACACACACACAAACACACACACACCAATATGTACCAAACTTTCAGTCAATTTCCATCAATAATACAAAGAAGAAGAGTATTACTTAGAGTCAACATCTCCAATTGTGATTGTGATTTAGGACTAACAAGTTCATTCTGCTAACAAGAATCAACAAAGCAGCTTACTCACTTATGGTTATTTAACTTAACTTTCTCTTTTTGCCTTCCATCTATCCATCTCCCTGTCTTCCTCTCCTCTGCCTCTTCTATCTTTCATCCTTTTTCTCTTTGTCTGTTTGTTTTCTGTCCTTATCTACACCCAGTTGCACTACCCCTTTTACAGCTCTCTATTACCCCATCATCCTCTCTGTCTATCCTTCTTTGCCCTTCTTTCCCACTGTGTTTGTCTCCTCATTACCCTTCTCCTTCTCCATCACCCATGATGCTCAAGTTCAGCCCACTGCACCAATTTACCCTGACAGTGAATTGTGTCAAAAATAATTTTGATTGCTGAGCGGCCCGTGCTGGGCTGGGGTTCAGACAGATTGGACATGATGGGAAGGGCCATCAGCCTAGAAATTGTGCAGCCAAGGAAAACACAGAGCCAGTACAGGGCATAGCAAAAATAATAGCACTGCCAGTTACTGGTACAGAACAGGAAAATAATATAGTGTACTGTATGGAAACAAGTACTTTATTTATCAACTGTGTACAAGAAGCATTAGCTAAAAAATGCAGAATGAACTGATGTCTGCTTTGCATTATTTGCTGTTGCGAACATCCATTTAGTCTCTTACAAAAATACACACTGTACAGGACTCATTTTTGTAATATTAATAACACTGAGCAATGAATACATTGAATTCCATGTTACTCTAGCTATTTCCTGCACATTTAAGAACAATGTACTCCACAAATAGCTTCATATCTCTTTTCCAACACAAGCATTACAAATACTCTAAACTAATTTATATAATCCGCTAATCTCCCCAGCAGTGTTCTCATCGCACAACACACACACACACACACACACACACACACACACACACACACACACACACACACACACACAGGTTTCTGGGGTGTTCTTAGCCACCGTGTTGTCTGGCTGACACAGATCCAACTGTACTACTTGGGTGTTGGATGCTGAGTGTGTCTGGCTTCGAGGCCAAAGTCTAATTCCTGCACATTCAATAGCAATCTGATTAGAGCTCTAAATGGCTTTTCCGTTCAACCTCTTAGCGCTTTCACAGTTTCTCTCTCCCCGAACACCCTATCTCAGTTCCTTTCACATCTTTCTTTTTCTGTCTCCCTCACTCGCCTTCTATCTTTATAATTACCGTTCGCCTCTCTATCTATCTACCTTTCTTTCCTCATACCTCTCACTATCTTACTACTACTATAATGTCTCTAATACTGCTGCACATCTCACTTTTTTCCTTCCAAATCTTTCAATTGTTTACCCTTGTCACTTCATCTCGCTCACATTGTCTTTCTCCCTATCTTTCTTTCTCTAATTTTCTCCTGCTCACTTTCATCTTTTTTTTCTCACTACCACTACCTCAGTCTCTCTGTGTTTTTTTCCTTATCCGCAGCAGTCAGAGTGGAGGCTTTTCTCCATCCTTTTCCACACTCACCCCATTAGCCCATTAGAAGCTGCAGCAAGATGTACATTATTCTGGTCTCAGGGGACAGTCTATCACTTTCACTATAGCCAGAGAGCTATAGAGAATGATGTGTACTCAAGGCGCTGGGCCCGGCACGCCTTGTTAGGTGTGTCTCAAGCTTGAACGATTAGCAATTACACTGTCTGGCTAAACTTCTTGGGACTTGATGGAGTCAGCACTCTTGACCAATCAGATATCAGAATTAAAATGTTTTCCCCCCAGAGTGACTAAGTATTTGGTGGTGAGTGTTATTGTGTTTTTAAAGGGAAGGTCAAGGTCTACATCCATGATTATGCAGGTTGTTTTTGACTGAATAAAATTAATTGTTGTTTAATATGTAGAAATGTAGAGTTTGGCCTTGCCACCCTTAACGTAATTCTTAAATGTACTGGTGTAAAACCACAGTATGTAAAGGTGAGGTGAAAAACATAATCAATATTTTTATGTGCTTCTCTGATAGCATCAAATGCAACATCTTTATACTCCTCTCTTTCATTTGTCGCTAACACACATTTCATGATTTGTAAAGCACGTCTGCTTCATCTAGCAATATGCAGAGAGTAACAAGCGGCCGTGGTAGAATGGTCAAAAGGATGCAAATTAAATGAGTCATATTCCTTTAATAATGATAATGTGAAACCTTGATGATCACTATTGGGAAGTTCTCTCCAGTCGCCCTCCAGTGAGGTCAGAGCTCCAGGTATTCTACAGTGCACAAGCTGTAGAGATGCAGCTTGTAGACAACTAAGAGTTTAGTGTCATGAACATCAAAACAGTCCTGTTCTACACATGATCACTAGAAGAATCGCTTTGCACTGGCTAGAGCCATTGTTTGGGATTGGGATGTCGCCAAACCTCTTGGCAGCGTTAAATAGTGTGCTGTAAACCACTCTCAGTCAGACCCTGAGCTCAGACATCAAGCATTAATGTGCAAAAGCAATGTTTGTGTGAATGTGTGCCATATTCTTTGATCTCTGACAGACATAAATGTATTTCTGTACAGCTATGACAATGTGTGATGTGTGTTTGAATAGTGTTGTGGAGCGATTTTGGTCATGTTTTCCCTTGTTATCTCAGAGTGTGGATCATAGAGAACTCTGATCACAGACAGCCAGTGATAATCTCCATTCCTCTTCATCCCTGAATTTAAACATCCTCAGTCTGCTGTCTTCTCTGGCTAGCTCAGCCTTGCTTAGCATCATTCCAACACACACACACACACACACACACACACACACACACACACACACACACACACACACACACACACACACACACACACACACACACACCATTCATCCCTGCCTATCCGTAACCTAAAGCTCTTCTGCAACCCCTGTAGCCCTTCAGCTCTCTGGCCTGTTACCCAGGCAGCAAAGTGATGGATTTGTTTTCATCAGACCTTGTGACCTCGCCTCTGGCCATGCACTGGCTACACTGCCCAGACTGGGAATGACATTAAGCCCTCTACCATCACCCCCACCTCGTCTCTGCAAGGACTGTGGATGACCTTTAAACTCTCAACCACTGCCGGCATATTTACTCTGCTGATACAACACATATATAGGCAGATCAGGAGGGAGGCCAGAAATTAATAGAAGAGAGGGTGGTATCTTTAGAAAGCAAGGGTTCATAAGCTAGGGCAAGTTCATGCTGTACCCATTGATCACTGTCAGCAGTTCGCTGAGTTGATAGAGTCAGACAGCTGAGCATCAACTGAAATAAAAACAGGTAAAGGGGCATCAGCATAAATTCTGCATTCAAGTTATCTTTATTATTTGCTTCATATTTAGTGAGCATGTTGTCACGTTAATGTGTCTTAAGAGCTCTGTTGTGTCTTCATGAGTGTGGCTTCCAAGAGTGTTACACATTTACTCAATTTAGACCGTAAGCTGAAACCTCATACCTCATAGAACACTAGCCCCCAGTCCTGGTGTTCTCCCAGTATTACTTGTCCAGCTGTTATGAATAGTCTTGGGGAGGCACACAAGTTATATCTGAGCATATCCTATTTAATCAGTTTATTGTATATGCAGATGCAGCAGCATACACTTGAATAGTAATTAATGGATGGGCCACAAAGAACATTTTCTGCAGCAATGAAACAGAGATCCATGGCTGTAATTGGCTACTGCTTCTCTGGTGGACAATCTGTCTGGTTTCTTAAGGGGGAAATTCTGCTGATTTTACACATCAAAATGTATTTACTCATCATTGTTCGTACTGCTCAGCATGTGAAAACTTGTTGTATAATTTTTTTTTGTGGCTCTGGAGGGAGATTTATCAAGTCTGAGAAAATATGACCAGAATTATCTTGGCAAATTACAAAATAATAGCGTAATGTCTGTGTTACAACCTGGGGGTGTGAAGTTTGAAAGATGTGGCTTTTAACCATCTTTAACAAAAATGTGTTTCAGTTGCATTATGGGAAGCATAGGATCGAGCGTTTTTGGAGACTGACCGACACTAGAGACGATGAGTCAGGATATCTCAGCTTCTGCTCCACTCTTTTTTAATCTGCCTTTCAGGGCACCCTTAAATTCATGGAAGTACAATATGTTCTATACTATCTGACAACCATCAATCAATTTAAATGTAAATGTCAGTATTTTACTAACACAGAGCACCTTAATTTAAATGAGATGATGAAATAAACAGTTGGGGCAAATGTGCACTGTGTGTGGTTATATTTTCTCTTTGTGCAACATCATAACATGGTTTTTCAGCAGATATTGAAAGACAGGACTAGGATTGGGCATCGAGAACCGATTCCTACTTGGAATCGTTTCAAAAATTACGATTCCATTGGAATCATTTGGAATCGTTTGGACGGTTTGGTTTCAAATCTGATCATGGGTTCTAAATTTAACATGCGCAAGTTGTGGTTTCCGTAGCGGCCAGGCGCTTCTTGTGTTGCAGCCATGGAGCACAGTAAGCAGCGCTCTAGTGTGGCTTTATTTTACGTTGATCTCCTCTTATTTGTGAAATAAGCATGTGACCCGTTTCAACTCCACCCCTCAAAGAGTCGGAATTGAGAATCGATAAGAAGAATCGGAATTGGAATCAGAATCGTTAAAATCCAAACGATGCCCAACCCTAGACAGGACCACTTACTTTCACATAAAAGCATTGTGTTCCACTGTTGGGCATGTTGTAGTAACACTGTGTCCAAAGTACTTTCAAGGCTTTTCCCCTAAACCATGTAGTGTCTACCAATAGCAGGCATGCAAATATTACAGCCCTGGTACTGCCCCCTGCGGCGACACAAGATGTGTGCTTCATCATGACAAGCCCTTAGACCCTTGCAATTGTTCTGCCATCACTTGAGCTGTCTCTTTGTCTTATTCCGTCTCTCACTCTCTCCCGCACAATTTCTCTCTCTCGCTTTCTTGTTCTGGGCTTCAGAGCCACTATGACAAGTCCTCACCACCCTGCGTTCTGTATTGGTCCAGGCAAGCCATTTCAAAGATGCGCCAAACAAATGTTAGCTACGGATGTGTGGGTGCAGGGAGGAGGAATGGAGGCTTCTTCAATTCCATTTCCTATAGGTCTCCTCATATAGCAAAATAGCAGCACTAGAAATGTCAGACACACTCACTGCTCTCTCTCTCTCTCTTTCTCTGTGCAGAGGCACATTCCCCAATCCTTTTTTTTCCCCAGCTCCTGGGTCTTCTGCTGTCCACGGTTTTGACACGCACCAAGCTTGTTTAGGCCAATGATAAGGAGGCTTGTCATTGATGTGTGGTCAAAGTGTTTCTCTGTGGAAGTTAGAGGTGGCTGTTTTGACAGCAGATAAGGTGGAAGGTGGGTGTCTGAATGCTAATGCATGCCAAAAGAGTCAGCAGCTCCTTTCATCTATGGAGCGCAGAGGTGAAGCACAGGAGGTGAGCTGAGGCGTCTGGTATAACACAGGGAAGGAACTTCAGGTGGTGTTGTTTATTTCTGCAATCTTTCAACTGCTCTTTGACCCATTTATGTCTGCTTGTACACTGTAAGTAATATCAAAGCTTACTGTATGCTTGTATGCCATGAGCACCCAAATAAAGGACTGCTGTATTTGTTATTGTGTGCACATAAACATATATGCAGAGGCATCTGAATGCATGTCTTTGTGTGCTGTGCATTAAACACATAGATAATCACTATGAACAGTCCGATTACGTTTTTATTTATTTCCCATTTCCCTGTAATATTCTGTGGAAGGCAAGCCAATTACAAAGGGCACACTGTTCCAATTACACAAACACTGATATCTAGCTTTGCAGTGGCAGCTGGTTGAATGGTGTTCTTGTTATGCTTAACTGTTGCTTCATTCCTCTCCTCACTAATTGCATCCCCAGAAAACAGGAAATTAAGAAGGTCAAGTGCCTCCTAAGATAACCCCTAAGATTTTGCCTCTCTCATTGGTAAGTCACTGGCAAGGACTGAGTGAGTGTCAAGGCAGGAGAAAAGGAAGGAAAGAAGGGAAAGTGAAGAAATATGAGGGAAGAGGGCTGGAAAGGAAATAAGTGAGACAGTGAGCTAAAACTTGGCAAAAAATGAAAAAGACAGAGGGAGACACAAATGGAAAAAAAGACCTGCATGGCTCATTGAGTCGCCCCCAGAAAACCTGCAGGTGTGACACCTAAACACTTACCATTATCACTGCATCCTCGCTTCCCCAGGTCCCCTGATAGCTTCTTGAGGGCAGCATATTGGGGTCAAGGAGGATGTTGTACCAGCAGTGGAGGCTGTGTTTGCGGCCGTACCCCCAGTGTGCCCATTTAGAGATGAGCTCAGGGCCCAGCTCTCAGCAGGGCTGTGGAGAGGTAAGCAAGAAGATGACTCATGGGAGACAGGATCACAGTGGCAGGTTTACTCAGTCTTATGCAGCCAGTCAATAGCCTCCTTCACACGGCTCTATTTAGACAGACAGACAGACAGACAGAGATACACACACACACACACACACACACACACACACACACACACACACACACACACACACACACACACACACACACACACACTCCCTGTACTTCTTTACTGCATTGAAAACATCATTATAACCAGCAGTAGTTGCCTCACAAGAATCAATTTTCATGTTGAAGCCCAGTGAAGGAATAGCTCATTCCATTTCCTAAATGTTCTCATCATTGATCTGGGGCTTGACCACTTTCTGATAAATGGCCTAAGCCTTTAAGAGACAAACAAACACACACACACACACACACATACACATACACATACACACACACACACACACACACACACACACACACACACACACACACACACACACACACACACACACAAGGTCTCATTGACCGTGTTTTTAGCACAAGGCAGTTAAAGTAAATCTATAAGGTTTTATTTGTAATTGTACTTGTAAAAATGAAGATGAAAAAGTATTTTAAGGGTGAAACATGGAGGATTTGTTTTTTGGTTTTTTTATATATATAACATGTGAGATTAACAGCAATGCCAGTTCGGATTTAAGATTAAATTAAATTTCTGCTGTCAACAGTAAACATGCTGGAAGTGATTTTTACATTAGCCTTTTACACACAACACTACCTCGCTTCATGAGAAACTTTGGAATGTTGAGCGCACTGAAAGAACAGGATGCTGTTTTATGAATCTTTTTATAATTAGTCTACCTGTCAAAATGATTGAATGATCCCATAATGCTTCAGTGCTGATATGTGATAGCAACTGCAGCTCAGTCAGAAAACACTCTGCTGCAATGCTTTGCTGCAAGGACAGCAAAGAGACGTATAAGATGTACTAAGATTACTGAAGGTTAACTAACATTTCACTAGATTGGTTAATGATACACATTACACATGCACATTATCCAGCGAGTTCACTAGATAGTAATTGAGAGGTAGAGATGAGTGTGATGAGAGAATTAGAATGGTAATTCCCTTCCTTGCACTAAAAGCTTCATTCCCACTATTAGTGCTGGTACATTCAATTTCCTGAATTTAAGGCCCTACCGAGGGAAAAAACACAGAAATTAACATCCTAATTTAAGGTCCACTTACAAGGCTTTTTCTGGCGCTTTAAACTCTGACGGAAAACTGAGGAACCTCCTTCTGCTGATAAAGATAATGACTGTCCTCATATACAGTGTGTTGATGAAATAGATTGCCAACATTTCTGTTGGTCAGTTTGTTAAAGGCCACCTGCAGTTAGAATCTTGGATCCCACAGGTTTCACCTATAGTTTGTTTTGCATACTGCATCTGGAGTTCTGCATATTCATCCCTGTGTTCCCACTAGACTTCTTAAAAGGTTTACTTGTACTTGGTGTTCAGTAGTGGCAGGAAATCACTGTGACTGTCGGACAATCATTTTTTTCAGTCATTCATATTAACATCATACATTGGTGCTGCTCAGGGTCTAACCTTCTGCTTGTACAACCCTGAACTCGAGCTTCCTGCTACCATACTGTGAAAAAGGAGGTATATAACATGGATGGATGAACTTAAATTAATACAACATGCAAGCAGTGACAAGAGTTATCATTCCACAAGAAACTGAGGCCAGTAGAACATTATGAATTATTTGACCGTCTTCTTAGAAATTTACAAATCCTACATGCATTAGATGACAAAGGTTTTCTACAGAGGGACTGTAACTATGCCCTTATCTACAAAAAGAATAATAGATTACTATAATCATACCACTGGCCCCAAAATTGCTGTGCTACTGTGCCATGGTCAGTTTGATCTGGCTGATGTAGTAAGATGACAAACATGCAACTGAAAAATGGGATGACCACTAAAATCAGCTAATGCTTCTGTGGGTGAAGAGGCTGTGTGGAAGTCAGTATCTAAGGATTAATTTGCCATTTGCAGCAACACTAATAACCCTATACTCATCATAAAAGTGTGTGTGTGTGTGTGTGTGTGTGTGTGTGTGTGTGTGTGTGTGTGTGTGTGTGTGTGTGTGTGTGTGATACCAGGAAAGAGTGTACTGTATGTAGTGAAAATACTGCACCACACAGTAAAGTGAACCGTGGCTCGAATCACAGAACTGACAACTGGGCAAAGCACATGAATACACAGTGCATCTAAATGGAAAATACCTTGCCTTGAGCAATTCAAACTAGTGCCACTGTGTTTCCAAAAGCACACTATCTGTGCTCTGCCTCTGAGCCACTTCCTTTGTAAATGAACAATTTCAATGGTGTGTTAAAGTCTGTGTGGGGAGCTCTGCCCCACTCTTTCTTTTTAATTTTTCCCCATTTCCATCGTTTCTTCCCGCTCTCATTTGCTGGATGTTTTTGTCTATGTCTGTTTCTCCATTTTCTCCTGTCCACTCCCTTTCTCCTCTCTCACACATCCTATTTTTGAATGAAAACCACTCTTCCTCTCCCTCCTTACTCTTAGGCAAGTCTAGCTGCTGAAGTGAACCCAGCATTATTTGCATTCTTAATGAGTGCTCTTTGAAAGGCACTCTGCTGTAACAGCACAGGCTGGGGCAATAAAAATGAAAAAATTAACAAAAACATACATAGCCTGCTCTTTTAGTCCTCTGTAATGAGTCACTTGGGGGAGGGGCAGTGCTCTCTTCCAATTAATAATTGCAAATGTCTTTCAATCATTTTTTAAATTATATTTGGTTCATCTTGCTTCCTAACTGGTCTGAATTACAGCCTCCAACTCCTTATATCAAAATATTCTGTGACAAACAGAGATGATACTAATAGCTTTTTTCCCAGACATGGTGAATGTTAAGCCCCGTCTTCTTCATAAAACTTTAGCGAGATATGCTAAGCTATGATATATTTATATTTTTTCTACATTGTATTCATATTAGTTTCAAAACATTTAATGGGTATTGCAGTTCACTACCACAAAATCCTATTATAATTAGATCCAACTGATTTTGAGTTTGCATCTAGTGTACATGACAAAGCATAAAACCTTCTTACTTAGCACCGTATTCTGACACATTCTACTGGAATTTAAAGGGGTGATTAAGTGATTATTTGGGTATTTTACACTGTTCCTTAAGGTCTCCTAATAGGGTATGTAACATTGGTTGGGCTGAAAATTGCCCGAATGCTATTTTATTAGGCCCTTAACTACCCTGTGAATATGGCTCTATTTGGAACAAGAGCTTTTCTTCCAAATATGGTATGCTCATGAATATTTAGATGAGCTGCATGCTGATTGGTTTGAGCGAACCCCATAGAAACACATGTGAGACGAGCGGCAGGTCTCATATTTCAGACACTGCAAAGATATAAATTGTTTGTCGGGCTATTTCGTTATTAAATTCACTTCTGAGACTGTTTTACACGAGAAATCAACTATATAAAGGTCAAATATGGGCCGTTTTACGAAAATTGATGGCTAATTGCAAATTTGGTACTTTAGCTAGGAGCTCCACACAGTCTGACCAGAAAGCGGAAACCTCCATACCCAGTGAAAGTCACCATTTCCCTTGGTACTGGACTACTGGAATACTCGGAGCTGGCTGGCTGCCAGCTGCCGGCATAACTAGAGTAGCTATATTTACAGTTTGAATTTCGTCACACCACTTATATAACATCTACCCCAAGGTCTTATAAAGCTAACAATGGTGTCCGATTTCAATTTAATGCATTTTTGTGAACATTATGGGTTTCATTAGCTGCTACTGTCCCTTCAATCCTATGTGTACAGATCGCGGCTAGTTAGCTTAATTTTCGGCATAATTAGAGTAGCTATATTTACAGTTTGAATTTCGTCACACCACTTATATTACAGCTACCCCAAGGTCTTATAAAGCTAACAATGGTGTCCGATTTCAATTTAATGCATTTTTGTGAATTCCAGAGGAATTCTAAGAGGAGGCTAGCTAGCTCTCATTGATAGAGCTCCATCCAGGTGCAGGCTCTATCAATGAGACTCGCGGACAAGAGGCGTTTATTTCCCCGATCGTTTGTTTAAATAACTCAACACGTTATAATTAGCTACACACATTATAAGATTAACTGGAACCTGTGGTAAGAGATTGCTGGCGTAACAAGCTCGCTGACCGCACTCTCACTCACACACACCGGCCATTTAGCAGGAAGAGGGGAGCTGCAGGCCCTGGAGCTCTGTCAGGGCAGTGGCGTTTGGTAGTCCATTAACCCAAAAAACGGTGACTTTGCGTGGGTATTGAGTGCCATGGGCGGACGGAGCTCCATCTACCTCACAGCAGGCCGGGGTCTGTGAAGGAAGGCAGGCCGGCAGTGAGGCAGCAACACAGGCAGCACCGGCCGCTAAACTCCGACACACAGTTGGACAAAATTTGCAATTAGATATCAATTTTTGTAAAGCGGCCCATATTTGACCTCTGCACTGTTGATTTCTCGCATAAAAAAGTCTCAGAAGTGAATTTAGTGGTAAAATAGCAGATTAACAATGTATACAATTTCTGAGATCTACCCGACCTATTCAGAAGCTGACCTCAGATCAGTGGTGTAGCCTATGTAAATGTTTGGGCGTGACAAAGATAGAGACTAGAGCCAAATGAGGAGGAGCCGCCGAGTTGACGCCAACTAGGCGGCTCGTTGAGATTTGGCTGTTTTCAGAGGCAGTTTCAAATTGTGAGATTTGCAGAGGAAAGAGGTGTCAATGGGATTTTGAGGTTCTATGTATGTCCTAGTTACCCACTAAACTGTCATTATTCAACTATGAAAAGGTAAAATCGGTTTTGCATTCAATCACCCCTTTAAAGGCATACTATGTAACTTTTCCCTCTTCGGTCCCCCTACAGGTGGTCTCATTGGAACTACAGCTTTTTGACTTGACTTGATTCCCTTCTTTATTTGAAAATGTAAGCATTCTTCTTGAATTAGTTCAACTGTAGGGGTTAAGGATTTGATTAAGGCAACCAAAACATCCTGAAGATTAGTTTGAGGTTTTGTTGATGATAAAATACTAAATTATATATAATATATATTTTATATAATATTTTTTGCTCAAAATGAAAAAAAAAGATTAAGCTGCTTTAATCAATATTTTTATGTATACAATGGTTCAAATGACTCTGTGTATGTATGGTTCACTCTCAACACTCTCATTACCATTGTTACCAGACGCAGCAGGAACAAGTTATGGCGCTGACACACCAGCCCGATAATCGGCCGTTGGACAGTCTGGCGAGGTCAGTGACTCGAGTCTGTTCGGTGTGTTCCGTGCCATCATCCATCGGAGGAGCAGTCGGCCTTTATTTTGGCTGACCCGACATGCTCAGTCGGAGACAGGGCAGTCGGGACTCACCCGGAAATGGCGAGCGGATGAGCCTCTCAAAATCTGACGAAAATCTTTTAAACTGACCTTTGTCGATCTGAAATGAAGACAGATTCAGCAACTGTATGGCCGTATTCTGAATAAGCCGCCATGACAGTCTGGCTGTGAATATCCGGAGAAAAAAGAGCCATGTGACGCGTTCGTCCTATCAGCTGCCAGTTTTCATTTTCTGGGAAACAATACAGATTAGCGCCGCCTGCTGCTATGGAGACGTATTACGTTTTGCGCACGTGTACAGCGTATGCGCAAGTCGGCGTCGCCTCAGTGTGTTTTCAGGCATTTTGGACCTCGGGGACCCGACTGATCAGTCCGACTGCCTTTTCTGCCGACGGTCGGCCATCTGGTTGGTGTGTAACCTCTCTTAGAAAAACCCACACACAACTGAGTCCTCTCCTTTATAGGTTACCTATGATATACTGAGATTTTCAGCCTGGTTATTTAGAAACTGAATGACAGCAAATTGCATGTAGCGGTATAATCTTCTGTGGTAATGACACCAGTGATAGGCTTTTCAGTATTTAAATAGCACTGGCAAGATGATGTATATCAGACAGTCCCACATTTTATCATGGCTCTCCTGCACAAATTCATTTTTCACTCCATTTCCCAGAGCCCATCGAACTAGGAAGGAAGCATTGACCTCCTTTACCTGTAATAAATCAAGAGTGGGCACTGTGTATTCACTCAAACATTTCTTGCATTGTAATGAGGGTCTCATAATGGCCCAAAATGTGAAAAAAGAAGTGATTGTTCTTGAGAAAAAAGGCTGCTCATTTTCATTGTTTTCCAACTTTATAAAGCACCAATATGCTAGTGAGAGGGAAGGGAATTGTCCTGCTGCAATTTGTCTATTTCTATCACCATGCATAATTTAAAACACAGGACTATTTTAGGGCCATTGTGCAGGCTGGCAAGAGTGTGGTTAGAGTGTGAGCCAAGTGAATATGAGTGTAATCTGAGTACAAGACTAATGAAGGTTTTTTATATATATATATATATATATATATATATATATATATATATATATATATATATATATATAGAGAGAGAGAGAGAGAGAGAGAGAGAGGGAGAGAGAGAAAGAGAGAGCTGTGTTCTCATTTGGCTCACAAAGTCACTCCCTTTCCATCTTTCTCCCTGCCTATCTCCCTTTATCTGGCCATCACTTTGAAAGACAGCCCCCTGACCTGCCTCTACCCTCTTCTTCCATTTCTCACTTTCTCTACATCTCTCTTAGTCTATTTTACCATCTGTGTCTGTGCAGAGAGGTGAGGAGAGAGGGCTCTAAGTCGTCTCGGTTCTGCTAAGCTATCTATAGGCACAGTGACACTGGCGTTGCACTGACAAAAATCCCAGAGTGCGTGACACCAATCAGAAGGAGATGCACTGTCATCAACCGTCACCCAGCTCACTATTTGACATCTTTAGGGTGCTTGAGCCGAAGTTTTAAAAAAGCACTCTCCAGAGACATATACATTTTCAAATTGTCACAGCCATTTTGAAAAAAGGTTTTATAACATTGTTGAGGAGTTGGCCTTCAAAACTACACTTGACAGGATTTCTGTGGTAATATATGCTGTAGACATGTTATAAAGAAAAAAACGACAATCTACCCTTCCGTTACTGGACAGATTCAAGTTGTTTGGTATGCTAATCTTTGCTCAAAGTAAGAGAGGAAACCCACGTTAAAAATGAAAAAATGGCAATCATGGTGGTAGACATGAGCATGTCGTGCTTAGTAAGGTGTTGCAGCTCACTTCTGGTAACAGAATTATTTTAAATATAAAGATACCTCCACTATTGATCAATGTTGCCTAGTGCAACTTTGATTTCTCAGCTTGCATTACTAGCTCTGACTTTTTCCAACATCCTCTTCATTATAGCAATTATTCATGTGTAGTTTAAATATTTGAAACTGTTATATACATTCCCAGACACCTCTGCTCTCCTTACCGTATTACAATACTGCATGTGCTCTTTACAGCGACCTAGTTATATGAATATGCGGCGCAAACTATGACACTTTCATGTTTGGCCTTTACACTTTTCAACATTCAGGTGTTTCTCTAGAGGATAACGTTAGCACAACACTGACGTTAACTGCACCAGTGTCACAATGTTCTAGGGGAAGCATGCACACGTTCATATTTCTCTCCCTCTCCTTCAGGAGGCATCACATGCTGGTCAGGTTGGCATGATTTATAGAGTTCCTTTTGAATAAATAATCCATTGCAGTACGGTGGAATCAGGAATGGGTGATGCATGGCTTAGTAGAGAAAGAGTAATGGAGAAGAGTGGGAATGGGAATGGGACAGTAAAGAAGATGAGAGTAGAGGGGGAGGGGAGGGGGGGTTAACATTAAGATAAGGAGAGAAGAGGGACACTCAATGAGGTCGTTTGTTCACTTTGTAAAAGCCATTTGTCTGTCAGCGTGTTACGTATGCATTAAATTCTAGTGAATCGACAACATTTGTTTTATACATGCAATTTGATTTCTTTCATTGGGTTTTGGATTGGTTTTCCTTCACAACCCATAAAATATTAAGTTAAACCTAAATTGTTGTGAAACAGCTATACTATCCGTTAGATTAAGTTTACAATGTTCCTACAAGTGTGTCTATCCAAACATATTATATGTCAAGCTGCTGGGAATTGTTTTACCCTCTGCATAATGTTGTTCAGCCTGTTCTCATGAACCATACATTCGAAAAGCTTTGAAAAGATAATTACTGCAATTCGTATGAGTTCCACGTTTTTTTGGTGTATGCACCACATTGATTGCTGATGTATAAGAATGCAGCTTGCCCTGTAGGGAGGTGGTTGGGGTGATGGACGGGCGTTAACACACAGGACTTTCAAGCCAGGGAGTGGAGTTCGCTTCCTGGGGAAAACAAAAGACTTTCACCCAGGAAATGTGTGTTCCTTGGGAGTGTTTTAATACAAACCACAATCTTTTTTCCTAAACTTAACTAGTCATTTCGGTGCCTTAGGGACTGTTCATTATTTATTTAAGGAGCCACCGGAGTTTCAGGACCTTTAGCCAAAATAGACCTGACCCTCCCTTCACCAGCAATACATTTTGGATTACCCTCCAAAATGATATGAAAAAAAGGGATGACCCTCCCCAACAATTTATTGATGCCTTCCACATGGATAAATATGCCCCACATAAGCCACTTTGAAATGTTGCTGTTATCACGAATACAAAAGTTGGGTGACCATCCCCCCAGACTAAAACAAATTGGATGACCCTCCCCTCAACAAAGAATAAAAAGACATGACCCTCCCCTATTTTCCTCCGGTGGTCCATTCCATAAATACTGAACGGTCCAATATCTTAACTTTCGTCACCGCATTATGCTCACTTTTTCTTGCCTAAACTTAACCGTAATCTCCACCAAAATGACCGGCAGCTCGCAGTGCTCTGTACCTGGCACACAGTCACCTATTCTCGGGTAACTGAACCACCAACTACCGCTGACCTGACGGAGCACCATGCGGCTAAACACATCTACAAACTGCTGCTGATACGACGAGCTGTGACGGAGGTCTGTAGCGGCTTAAACAGCTAGCAACTGCCGCTCTGTAGCCGATGTCACTTGACCAGCCGGCAGTCTCCTAGTTTTTGTATGATATCATACGTTAACTTTTCGTACAATATTATACGAACTCGTTCATGAGAATGCATTGTGTTGTTTGGGTCCATAATCTGATGAATCATGGAATATGGGTGGAAGTAGTCACAGTATCTATGTTCCTCTTCATTGCAGCAACTTTTCAAATAGTTTTTGTAAACAGGTGTACAATTCTTTGAACATAGATCTTACAAAAAGAGATCAGGAATTCTCAGCCTCTGGAAACATTTGCACAATCTGCAAAGGTTTGTCTGCATATCGTTCATTACTGTAGCCTCTCAGCAGATGAAAGGTGAAGAAGAAAAGCTGCTGCACAAATGAGCAAGGTTGTGAATAAAGTGGCGCGATAAACATAAACATGTGATATGAAGCAGTAAGTAAGGGTAACAATGTACACATAGAGTGTTAAAAGCAATATGAGAAGCAGAAAGGAAGAAGTGTGATAAATAGAATGATACTATGTGCTAACCCGGGAGAGATCTATTTATAGAAAACATTATGTTCTTCACATGTCTGGATCAAAAAGTTGTGCAGTAAAAAACATACAGTAAAATGAGTGAAGGTAGTACACGGCACAAAAGAACAATGTGTCAGTCATAAAGCACTCAACCCAAACCCATACAAAAGATATTTTTAGCTTCACATAAATGTGTTAGAAGTACTACTGGCATTTGCTTGTTTTACTTATTTTCACTTCCGTTGGAAAGCTGCAGTTGTTTGGGCTTTGTGCATCAATTATGCATGTTACGCGGGGTGTTTGCAAAGCATTTATGCAAATGAGACTCGTGAGCATCTGGCTAGCTCAAAGGTAGCTACGGTGAAGGTGATGGCAGTGGAAGCTACAGCAGTGAATAGAGGATGATGCGAGTGAGGGAGATAGAGGCCACGTACTTTTGTTGAAGCTAAGTATTTTATTAAAAGGTAGTGATAAGAGAAAGGAAAACTGCAACATGCACCTTCACCTTTCTCTGAAGTGAGCACCATGGCCATGTCTTCGATGTCAAATTGAGCCCTTGAACTCTACAGTAATTTACATAGCAAATAAAGCCAACATAATGTGAGATAGAGTGCATGCAACATATAGACATTAACAAAAAGAGGCACAGAAAAACTGCCTCAGTAACGGAATAATATCTTAGTATCTTAGATGAAATGCACAACCTCAAATTCCAAACAGAAGTAATGTTATAGATTCATTATTCAACGCTCAGTTTAAAGGTGATGCTATTACCTTAAGCTATACTGTACACTGAGTTATTTAAATCATCTCCAGCTTGTTTTATCCACCATTTGCTTGTCAAGCTGCCTAAACACAAGTGTGCAGTGTGCAGAATAAAGTTTATTGCCTAATCAATTGACAGATCTTGTGATCAGGTGAAGTTCATCATTTTGCATTTGGTATATTCCAAATAAATTAATTATCATTTGCAACCCAGCAAATCTAATCTATACATTTGTGGTTAGAGGCTGAATCTGTATCCCAGTGGATCCAGCTGTTTGATGTGAAAACCCTATCCCTTGCCTCATCAGCAACTGTGTGTACCTTTCTGATGTAATGTGAAGGAATTATGTAAGGGGCTTGTCGTTTAATGTGCTGGCCCCTGCGTTTCAAAGTCCCTGCTGGGGTGGAAATTTGCTGCCACTTCTTCAGGGAGCCCAATCAGAGTGGTTTGGGTGTCTTATAGTCTCTCATTACAGTGATGGAAGACTGGATCAATCTCTCTGTCCCTGAGATCATTATATCCAGTCATTCGGATTCTGCTGCTGCTTCCAGACAGACTACTGCTAACTGACAGACGTGTGTAACTCAGTTCACTTCTGAAACTTCAGTTACATAATTATGCTTCACAAAGTCATTTGGTCTGATTAGTGCATTTCAAATGAGTCTGGTTATGCAGATATCCAAGGATAGCCTTTGAAGAAAGTGTTGTGTAATATCCAAATGTATATACAGCCCTGTTAACTGGACTTTGGAAACAGTCGATGCAAAGATGTGAGAGGCGGATATGACTTATGAATGTTTTAATTCAGAAAGTGTATGTCAGTCATTCATGTATTCATGCTTTGTCCTATAAATAAACAAACAACACTACAGCTCACAACCAGCGCCCACCAATAATGGATGTGATTTAAATTCCCGAATGATTTACCTGACCTGTGTTCTACATTCAAGCTATTATTGGAGTGGGACAGTAATACATCACTGGGAACCAATGATATGTCGACAGAGAGCACCGGAGTGTGTTAACGTCGAACTGAAACCACCCACACTGACCGACCCAATACAAGGCAGAACAGAAAGTCAGGGAAAACAAACTGTGGTCCAGTAGGGTGTTCTCGTTGTTCTTTTATCTCCCCTTCAGGAGAATCCGGTGTTCTCTTTGATATTCGTCCCACATGTTCTTCAGATGAGCACAAGAGTGGAGTGAAGAGTGTGTTTGAGAGTGCTCTGTGATTGTCTGTTCTGCCTTGTTTGACCCACAATCCGCCATTTGTAGACATGGACACACACTCTCTCCATCTATCTCACTCGATTGATTGCTGTAATCAAACAGCAGGATGTAGCCAGGTCGTATAAGAGTGCCGTGCTATTTTCCACTTCTCCAACCCATGTTGGGTGGAATACTCCCATTTTTTGCACAACCACGTCACAGAGTGAATGAGGTCACAGGTAAGAGGAGAAAGAAAAGGTCAACACAAAAGCATCATCAATAAAAAAAACAAAAAAAAACACCATTCCCTGAAGTAAAAGAATCAGACAGATATGATGCGGTAGACTTTATGTGGGTGGCAGAGAAAATGAGAGATGAAATAAAAGGTAAACTGTGAGAATGATTAGGGACTTGCTGTGTGTTTATTTTATTTCATCACATAATGCGGCGTTTTCTGTTCTTTGAAAGAGAGAACATATTCCTTCCTGGCACGAGGAGACAAGTGACAGCAAAGTGCGGGCAGGTTAATAGGCTGGCAGAGAGACAAGCTGGCAGACAGGCAACAGATAGGAAGTCAGAGCAGACGAGGTGCTTCACAGCAGAGACAGACAAAGGCTACATTCAGCCTGCAAACCTTCAGACTCAGGTTGGACTCAAGCTCATGGCTGATGCTTTTGTTTGTGCCTGATCTGTGATGCAACCCACATCTCATACGAAGAGGCACGTAAACAAGAAATGGGTCATAACAACAAAACTTCACGTCAGTTGTTGTATTCTTCTCACTTGATGGTGTGTTCCATGAGCAAGTCTCCTCATATCCACCTATTTTAATGCACTTTGAATTTGTCCATAAAACTCAATGCAAAAGCCTGAAAATTCGAGGAAAACAAAGTTGTTGTTTTTTAACACTTGGCCGGGGTTGAAAAGTTGGCGTATCAATAAAAGGAAGCCTAAAGAAAAAAAAAATAGCAGCAGATGGTAACCTGATGTAGCCTGGTCGTACCAGACTCTGAGTCTGGCCACTCTCCATTGACAAGTGCCTTCAAACTTCCTTGAAGGCGGGTACTCTGTTGAAGTTTAAAACTATTGGACCCGCCCAGAGCCACTCTGGTAGCCTGGCTCCGCCCTCCTACGTACTGTCTGGTAGGACCAGGCTAACAAGAGGGGAGACAGCAACAACTATCAGATTAGCATTGCTAGCGTTAGCCTTAGCCAACTCATTAACCCCTAACGGAGCGAGCTGGAAAATCCAACTGTTCCCTAACCCCGTGGGGAGGAGGGCCACAACATCATGGCCACCAACAAAACTCAGCAAAGATTGTTCTTGCTCGGGCTTTAACTTCTGGATATTCGGCAGCGTTGACACAACAACCCGTTCTCACTCTGAACTCGTAAAATACGGATGTTTGGACAGTGGCTGTCACCGACAAAAAAAGGTGCCCTTCAGCGTGTTTGTATAAGTACCGGGGAGAGCAGCAGCTACACAGGGTTTAGCGAGTAGCATGTAAGGACGACATTCTGCATAAGGAGGTTGGTTGGGGTGGCGGATGGGTCAAACACGACTTTTACCCAGAAGACCGGGGTTCAGTGTCCCGTGTGTTTCCTAAAGTCGCTTTCTTCTTTAACCGTCCCGTTGCGGCGTGTCACGGACCTTTACCTTAGCATAACTGCGTCAAAAGGGACGCCAATAGTCCTGACCAAGCACGTTATATGACGCTAAGGGAGACTTTTAGCATCAATAACAACGACAAAGGCACCTGACCAAGCGTCCCTTTTTTTACGAGATGGGAGTGAGAATGTGTTGGCCACAACGGACCGCATCTTTCTCCGCTGCCATTACGGAACTATAACTCAAACTAGCGCACGTCACGACCTCAACGTCATAATTCTCAGCCACTCCCTCTGTTGGCTGATTGGACCACCAAATATTTGGTGGGAGAAAACCCAAGACTATACCGCAAACCCAGACAGAGTACTGAAGTAAAATGAAAATTGAGCGGAAGTGCGTAGGAGGGCGGAGCCAGGCTAAACCTCATGTTCCATAAGGACAGAAGAAACAAACTGCAGTAGTTAATAAAAGGTAACAGATGGGAAGCACCAATGGCATGCCATGATCTACTGTATATAGAGTTACAAAATAATTACATGTCCAGGCATTTTTTTATGTTTTGTAATCTTGTGGTGCCCTCTTCTGAATGCTGAAGCAAACACACATTGGTTCATTTTGTCTTTGGTGACTATTGTCAAAAGCATTTCTTTTGTAGCTAAATGCTTTTTTTCTTTTCTGTTTTTTCAAACAAACTGATAAAAACATCTGATATAATATCAAAGTTGCTATGACAAACTTTTGCAAACAGTTGCCTAGTGACATGTCCAGCAGACACGGAGTAGAATTAACATTCATTTATTCATTAGTCATGTTTCTTGGCATTTGATGAACAAGTGTCCAACAGTCATTTCCCAAATTCCAGAGAGAAATATATAATAATATTCTTTACTGAAAACATCATCTTCATCAGAAGACAAGGTTAATTAAGGCAAAAACAAGCAAAATGAATACAATGAGCGAAAGGAAGCCAAAAAGCTCTGCGTTAGGTGATAATTCTCTGTTGGTCGCTGCAGGCAACACCTTTGCATGTAGCCATTCAGCCCTGTCTCCTAAAAATTACATTCCAGCATTTCACAATGTGCGTTTGTTGCTGGTATGGAGTTGAATCTGGGAGAAAATAAAAACTGAAATGTAATTGAGAATGCAGTTCAGTTGAATGGGAACACAGTCTTTTAGGAGATAAGGTTGAGCCATTCGACCCAACTGGTAAATTATTGTGAAATTACCAAAGCACAAAATATGAATTAGTGCCGCTTTAATGGCTTGCAGAACTGACATGTAGCCAAATAGACTAACAGATACACAAGCAAATAGAGACAGACAGCCAGGAAGAAAGAGAGACAGCTGAGATATGATTCTTTTAAGTACATGCAGACGACTGCATAAACTTAGTCTTGTGGTACTGAATTATCGAATGCAATAAATATGCTTCTTTTTACGTGTGTTTGTGTGAATATTTTTCTATTTTTTGTTTGCTAATGTCTTTTCACTGTGTCCTTCAGACAAAGTAGTGGTTGTTTGATCTTGTGAAATGATTATAGGAATTTGCGTGTTTGTGAGCATGTTGGTGTGTGCAAACAGAGAGAGCAGCAGCAGAGTTGGAGAGGCAGAGCAAGAGGCGCAGAACTGTCAGAAAACAAAGAACTGAGACATCATAAGACCTCGTAAGGACTTGATGAGAGGTGAGCGAGGGAGAGATAATAAAGGAAGTATAGAGAAAAGAGAGAGGGCAGAGACAAAATATATGAGTCAGAGCAGGACTGAGGAAAACAAGAAAGAAAGAGGGAGATGGAGGTGTGTGTATGTGTGTGTGCGTGTGTGTGTGTGTGTGTGTGCGTGTGTGTGTGTGTGTGTGTGTGTGCGTGTGTGCGTACGAGAGTGTGTGTGTGAGACTGAGTGGAGGCAAGATTAGGGAGGCAATATCAGACTGTCCATCAATGTCACAGTGCTTGTGTCCTCTGTAAGCCATTTCATCCATCAGCCTGGAAGGCCTAGCTGTGTGGAGACAGCACGCCGCCTGTCTACCTATTTTACATCGATAAACTCTTTCTCTAAATCCTGGTCTAGATCAGGGCTTTCTGGAATCAAGCTCAGATGCTATTACTAATAAAGTATTGAAGACACTCCCCAAATTAGTATTATTATTGGGGAGTACTATTTTGGAATATGGAAAACTAAATGTGTAGTGTTGAGTATAGAATGTTGCAGGAAGACAACAGCTTGGAGCTATTTCTTGACAAACCAGTTAATCCATTCACTCAGTACCTCTGTGCAGCATCTCAAGCTATAATGCCGGTTCACATAGGGTTGGTCTCTGTACAGGCACAATGGTACCAAACCTGATAAACTTACTGTGACAACAAGACTTTCAGGAAACTCTGCAGTGTACACAGTTGTTGTCCGCCAAGAAATAACTCCAACACATAGGCCTAACTCTCCCTACCATATATTGCTGTTTTGACATTTCTCTTTCTGTATGAGTCGAACAAAAACATATACAAAAGTAATTAGTGAGTCTCAGAGGTGGTGCAGAGCCTTGGGTAGCTGTTTCCCCTTGCTTCCAGTCTTTATGCTAAGTTAGGCTAAACATACCAACTGCATGCCGACATGCTGACTGCAGCCCTGTACTAATTTGCACGTACATAAGATCTCATCTCATTTTCAGAAAAAAAGAAAATATGCATGTAAAAAAAATGTAGACCGTCTAAAGTTGGGAAAAAAGGGCAACATGTTTATTCAGCTATTGCATGATTCACACCTTTAGATCTATCATCTCATTTTGGTGGGCATCCTAAAAAGTAGAAATGAAGAGAATTTAGAATATCAAATCTTAAGGGCATAATGTACAAAATACAATGTTTAAAGCAGATTCTACATGTACATGTCTCACCACCCAGCTGAACATTTACTGTTAAGTTTTGACAAGGTGTATCACATTCTGTCAGCATGTTCTTAACACTGATGCTAATAAAAAAATCTAAAGGCCTTCTACAACAAAAATCCCCTGTGCACCGCTGTCTAAAAGTGACATTGCTTTAAAAAATGGAGTAAGGGCTTATGTAGGTTACAAGTGCTACAGAGTAAGTCTATGATGATCCAGCTGCTGTGATTAACCCCCTGCCCTCCCTTCTTAATACAGAAGTACTGACTCAGTATCAGTATAGTGATATTGGTTTCTGTGCTCTATACAAATATCTTCTCTGCCAGATAAGTTTTGACAGAGAGCCTGTCGAGCACAAGGCGAGACTACCTAAGGGGCCCTTCGAGGCTGTTTTGCACACTGTATTTTAATTGGTCTGGAGAACAATAAGAACTCTTCAGGAATATTCACAGATTACAAGGCTAAAACTCAGAACATGTCCTAATTAAAAGGCAAGCAGGAGTTTCAGCAGTCTGTTCCAAATAAAGGAGATACTATTCTTAGCTTGCAGAGATATTACGCAAGATTCAAATGTAATTCTGGTAGTAGGGAAGTTAATTCCTATAACACTGAATAAATCTGCTCATTTTACATTCCTCCTTGTGTTCTATCAAAATCCCTGTGTCTATTTATCATGCCGTTTTGAAAGCAGAGAACCATGTACTGTATCTTTTTTCACCTCTGGCTTGTTTGTTTTGTCAGCATATAAAGTACAAGTTGTAATGATGGATCGGTGCCGTTTTCATACCAGGAGAGTGATTGACAAAATCTTATGTTAAAGTAAATAGGGAGCGGAAAAAAATGAATTGTGTTTCTTATTCTGTGGCGTAGCAGATCTGGTTTGTCCTCCTCTATTTATTTTCATGTTATTTCTGACATTTAAATGACAGTTTTTCTTTGGATTACATTACATTAAATACAATTTATTTATAGTATCAAATCATAACAAGAGTTATCTCAAGACACTTTACAGATATAGTAGGTCTAGACCACACATTGTAATTTACAAAGATCAAACAATTCCAGTAATTCCCACAAGAGCAAGCATTTAGTGTGACAGTGGCGAGGAAAAACTCCCTTTTAGGCAGAAACCTTGCCAAAGGGTATATTATATAACTGTTGTCACAAGATGTCGAACCCATTGACATTGACAGATATTGACTGTAAGATAAAACTATTTTCATAAACTTGATGAATTTCTCCCCCACTCTCATCCGTCATCAATTTTTTTTTGTTTACTAGTATTTTGTCGACCATGACTTGAAGTTTTATGAAGTTTTGCCCTGCGCTAGAAATCACTGATTGTCACCATTTTCTGCCTCTATTCTGCCTTAGGAGAATAATCTGGTGGGACCGCTCACTGCAGGCTTCAAATAAGATTTTTAAACCCTACATTATTCTACCGGAGGGAATTTGTTCATTTTCTGCTCTGTATGCATGCACATATTCGAGAAGCTCAGACGTGACAATGGTCCAAGAAGTGCATTCTATTCACACAGCTTGGAGTGAAGGTGCCTTTATTTAAATAGTGTGCCACATTGCAAAGAAAGGATAAATGTTTACTCACAATGAGGTGCTACTCTGAGAGTGTTTGTATATGCCTCTAAGTGAATGTTAACTGTATCGTGATGATGATCGTGATGACGATGATGATGATATTTATGTGCTTATAAAATGACAAGAGGGATGAGCAGAAAGTGGAAATGATGAGCAACTATGAAACCAGCACAGACACATTTTTTTCTTTCTCTGTCTCACTAAAAGATGTATATCCTCATTGTGCTAAATAGGCATGTGCTATCGACTCCTCTTTCTTTTTCAATTGCCTCTTCTCTCTATTTCTCTGGCATGATGTTCCCTCCATTTACATCTGTCATCAAGGTTCATTAAAGGACTGTTCATCAAACATGACGCACTATGTCATGCAGTGACACAGTGAACAATGCATGATTTGAGAGTGGTGGGGGTAAATTACTGGCACTGATTGAGAACCATCCATTGATTACCTCTAAGCTGATGGAGCATGGAGGAACATTTTGCAAACCTTGCTTGTTATTTCATATGGAATGTATATGCAATATGAAAAGAAGATGAAGGAAAGAACAAGAGGGCAGTAATAAAAACAAATTAATAATAATGAGTGTTTATTTCACCGCCATGTTGAGATTGAATGGCTGTTGCCTTGGATACCGTGAATTTAAACAGAGAGGGTAATAGAGAGAGCACACAGACTGAGAAATAGACAGAGAGAAAGAGAGAGAAACAGCAGGACACATCGTTTAGCATTGTGCCTCTTATCGATTCCACCCTGTCATCGCTCAGGTAATGGCCGAGACTACCTACCAATTAGAAGATTAGGGATGTGGTATATCTCACACGGACAGATGGATGACTGGAGAGTAGAGGGGTAAAGGGAGAGTTGTCTTTGCAATCTAGGCCATTAAGAGTCCTCAAAATGCAATCGAACATGAACAGCAACATATGGTTAACAGAGCATAACAGTAAAAGAGGATGACAGAAGCGATTCAGGGAGATTTTCCCTGTGTTGTCCTGCTGAGTCACGTATTGCTACGGGGAACTGACATCTGGCACATGAAATCCTTCAAGCACACATTCAAACACTGCAAGAAACACCTGCCTCCTGCAATCAACATTCACGCTGCAAGCTTTAACTTTCTCTCTTACACATCTACATCATCTTATAGACACACATTTAAATGGCTGTTGGGGTAGTTTTTCTTTCAATAATATCACAATATCTAACTGGTCACACAGAAAAAAAGTTAAAAGAGATTAATACTAGGATTTTGAAGCATTGAGATAAAAAGCTGGTGGCGCTAATTCTCCAGTCAGGTGCCATTAAACCACTGCAGAGGAAAAGGGCACAACGAGATAACTTATTTAAAAAAGGTGCCATACAAACCATGATGAAAATATGGCATTCATTTGTTTGTTTTATGTATTAATTTGAGGAAAGTTACAGTCTCTTTATCGTTCCACACAGATCTGATGTTTTTGTCTACTGCAATTTTTGCCTACTGTCGATACACCAACTTTTACAACACTTTTTTGTTGAGATATCTTGACTTTTTTTTCTGCATTGTTTCCACACAGGTTTTTCTATGGCTGTAGTGAGCCAATATGCACAATGCAGGACCCAACAACTGATGCAGCTAAATAGAATTCAGCCATTGCTAATGTTATTATTTACACCTATGTTTTTCCTACTGTGACATGTCAAAATGTCTTCAGTGAAAAAAAGTCCTTATTTTAGCCAATGCCACAAGGCATCGAGCAGCTTACAAATAATATGTCTAAATTTCCTCTTGGTAACAGCAGAAAATCTGTTTTTGCCTTGCCTCCGTAAGAGTATGTTGCTGCTGCCAGGGGTAGTATGATGTACTGTAAATGTGTTTACCCCTGGTGGGGAGGAGAGGAATACAGACCCTCCTACTGTGCCATCTGGGCTCATTACAGGACAATGTCTGTATGTTATTGAACAGGAGTTTACCTGTGGGAAACAAGCCTGAGACTGAATCATATGCCAGAAATAACTAGTCGTATATATACATTAGCATGCATTTGCATACACAGTGTGTGTCTTTTTTACACTGCAGATCGGATCAGATGACTAGAAGCTATATGAGTAGCTTTGAGGCATAAAATACCTCTGAGCTGCATTTTTATCAGTCACAGATGCTTACGTAAAATATTCTCTGCAATCAGTCTGCACATACAATATAGCTAAATAAATCAATTAACAGACTGAAAATAATCAATGTAAAACTCCCCATCTTTAGCGATTAACTTACAAAACAGCAACAGCTTACATTGTACTATTAAATGTATTTTTAATTGACATGGTGGAGAAATAACTGTTTTAGTGGCTGGACTAGTGGTTATTGAAACCTGTTTCAATATGAAATAAAATAAAAACATATAAATATTTTTTTTCTTCTAATTACATATTGAGAAGCATTGCTGATTTACTGTTTATATGTTTATGTGTGTCATGTATGCATGTTGAAACAAATACATTTTTGATGGTACAATCCCTAAAGAAAATACTATACAATGAGTAAAACTGTTTTCTGTAAAAGAGATGTAATTACACTGGTCCAATTAAATAAGGCCACACATCATACAGATGTCCTTTGATCATTTATTTCCACCTTTTCGTCGTAAGACACCGTGAAAACTACAAGAAAAATAAACACATAAAATACAATGAGTCAATATACTTCTTTCAGTCATTTTACAGTCTCTTTTACAGTCACGTTTCCTTAAGTAGACGGCCCCACAATGTTAGCATCACAACAGTACAGAAAGTGCATTAAATGCAAAGAAATTACAACAAATATTAAACACAAATATGACAAGGCTGAAATACAAAAAGCACAATTACCGTGTGCGCCTCTTGGACCGTGCAAAATCTTTGTTTGAGGCCGTACATTATTTCTCTGCAGCCATGTTGGCTCTCTCTCTGTATTCCTCTAACCCACAATGCAACAGGTGAGGCCTTCGCTAAACTCTGGTCATTTGACCTTTGACCTCAACATCAAAAATGACATTTGTAATAAAGCACAACAAATTTAAACAAAAAATATTTTTAAGGTAAAATATTTTAGTACAATTTTAAATCCAACATCCCTTTTTAAACTGTTATTTATTACATTTTTTATGTTTTTAATTACTGTATGAATTCAAACACTAATGAAATTAGCAAAATATAGACTTAAACATGAAAACTCAGTCAACACTGTCCCTCAGACAGTTACAAGAGAGTTTAACATATTTCAACCATGGTGTTTCCATTTACTGCGTATTAAATAGAATTATACGTGACATTTCCACATAATCTGTTTTTAAGGGAGCATATCTACAGTAAAAGTGAAGAGTGACAGGGATTATGTGTGAGGGAGAGCAGATGATTATGTGGGTTGGATTTAATCTTTGACATAGTGAGCAAACGGTAGCTACTGAACACACATGCTTCATCTTGCTGAGCCAAAAGAACTCCGTCATTTATTAGAAATGTGTTTCCTTTTTTTCTACAGTATATGAGAAAATAAAAAATAAATAAATAAGAAATTTAGTTTTTCTACTGCATCATTACAGAGTGCACTGTCTGTGTGTGTATGTATGTAGACCTGCATATTAAAAAAACATAAATCACACATTGTGATGGGTGAGTGAGGTAGAAACTGAGAGACTCCATATGGAGCTCCATCACTGAGCTGTACAAAAGCTAAATGTAGGGTGTCGGAACACAGCCTGCTCCCAGTATATGCGCACGCACACACACACACACACACACACACACACACACACACACACACACACACACACAAACACTAAGATGTACACAAAAAAAGACGAGTGGCTTAATGAGTGAGATCAACTCTGGATACGCACTAAAAGTCACAATGAGCCAAAGCTGTTGTAGCTAATGACCCAACACAGACGTGCACACACACACACACACACACACACACACACACACACACACACACACACACAGAAACAAAATTAACTAAACTTACAAAATAACAACATATCTTACAAAACTGGGCTTTCAATTAGCCCTTTGGCTTTTGCTGTAAAGAAATGTGACACAATCAAATTTTTCATCCGTCTGAACTTTTGCATGGCACTTGGTGTACACATCAGTCCTGACACAACACTTTACTGCCAATTACTTTTGCACTCTGTCATGCTCTAAGGCTCTCGCTCGCCCCCTGCTACGTGTCTGCATGTATTAATGTGTGTGGGCAAGAGAGAGAGAAACAGCATACGTCTTTGTATGCATGTGCACTCGTGTGTGAGAATGTGTGATTTTGTGTTGTGTCTGAATGTTTGGTCGCTGTGCCCCACTTCCTGTTTGAAAAAATGTTGAACACCCATTTGTTAACAATTTGGACAAACTGAGAAACTTCTTAAAGAGCCAAGCTAACACTCACACACAAATTGCTTAGAGCCACTTGCATGATGTGGATTTTATTTGCCCAGGCTGTTTCGTTTTCATTTTGTCCTAATTTCTCTCTTGTTTGTTGGTCATTTAATCGCGAGCAGCGCATTCGAGGAGAATCAGTGGTTAAACTTAAAACAAAGCGACCACACAGAGAGAAAAATGATGCCTCTATTTTTAACAAAATGCCTACAAATGGGCAACACAATGTATTACTGGCAGGGAAGCAGAAATGCAAATCTGCAAAATAAATGAAAAAATGAAGGAGAACGAGGATGCAAAATGTACTGTAGAGAGAGAAAGAGAGAGCACCAACATGTAGAGATTTACAGTAGGTTAAGTTAAATAATGTGACTTCTCCTCAGGGAATATCCTATTCCTTTTGGTTCACCAACCATGCTTTTTTATTGCACATCCTGTCCTGTGCTGTTTTCTTTAAACCCTCCCTGCTGGGAATACTCCAGGTAAAATGGGACAACTGTGATGAGCCTTTTACAGATGATGCTCCAGACTGAGGCACTTAACATAGAGTAGATGCTTGGAGTGGAGTGTAAAGAGGGAATACAGTTCTCAGGTTCACGTAGTGTTTTGTTTTTGCAGAGTTCATGGGGATGAGATGTTAAACTCTCCTAAGCATGCACTCTCACAACTACCTGCGCAGAGAGAAAGCATTAAAGAGAGAGATTCACATCACCAGATGATGGTGTTGTGGTAAAACCCTGCCCAAATGCTTAAATTGAACATTATCTTTGCTGGCTTCAGACCAAATCTCTCCAGAGCTCATCACATGTGTTTCCTTTCTCAGCTTTTCCTCATAATAAAGAAAAACAATTCTGGAGCATGTGGCCCATTGTTAAAAAAAAAAAAGAGTGAAACAGATTGAGTAAAAAAAGAGAGCATGATGGAATCAGAGATAAAGAGGCCAAGTACACAGAGTCCTGCCAGGACGTGAGAGGATTTAACACCACGATAAGGTTGTATTGATCAGACGCCTTTCAGTCTGTTTACCTTTCAGAGCCAGCAAATGCCTTTCTTAATCTTTTGATTCCTCTACTTTTGAGTCAGTCTTTTCATCAGTTCAACAATCCATCATGGACATCCACATTGATTCTGTCTGAATCCAGAACTGCTCATGTTTGTTTTAAACTACTTATTATGTGATTCAGAGGTGCGGTAAAAGTCTTTTTCAAAACTATAATTTTCTATAGCTGTAACATTTCAGATGTCTGCCTGGATTGTTCCTGACAGTCCACTACTTCTCACAGTCGCCTCAGTTATGCACATGTCAGCCACAAAATCAATGTACTTGCTGCCCAGGCACTTGAGATGTCTGGCTGCAGACTCCTCAGGGAAAATCAGTGCCAGTCCCATGAATTGTTAAATTCAAGTGGTCGTATGGCGCTGTGCTCGACTGTTCATGAACTCTTGTGGAGCTGCATCCGCTGCATCCACTGAAAGGCAGTAGAGCAATAATACAATTGTCATATTCATACACAACGTGGCTTTCCCTGATGTGCACGAATGTGACAAAGATGCCATTGGTAACAGAAAAATGGCTTCAGAGAGATAAATAAGATTTTCATCATTCTTACAAGTCAAAACACGTTTGACCAGTTAGATTGCTTTGATGGATCTAAACATCAACAAACCATGATCCTTTATCATTATCCATTATTTCAATAAGTAAATCCACACTTTTCAGGTATGTAACTGATCACATAAGTTATATGTTGTAGGGGGAAAAAGACATTTCAGCATAAGTTAATACACCAAGTGACCACTTAATTTCCACCTCCTTGTAGTTACATACAGCTCAGTCATGCATTCACTAATGCAGACAGCGTTGAAAGTTGCACTTACACATTACAGTTTCACATTACAACGGACAAGATGTGTGACTTAATTAACGGAACATGGTATTATCATTACCGTTCAGAAACAGCCTGCCTCCTGGGATTCTCATGCACCACAGTATCTTTCGCCTCCTGAGAATGACAATAAACAAAAACGCCAGCAATCAGTGGCAGTCTTGTAGCTGAAAACGAAAGAATGAGAAATGTGAGAAGGGGAAGCCATGATTTTTGTTGAACATTTCCTGTACACTGTTGAATCCAAGCCTCAAAGAAATTCTGGAGGGACCTGCAGGCAAAAAAGGTCAAATGTGCTAATAAGTAGGCATAACTGATGCATGGGCCACTGAGCATAAGAGAAGGCATGATCAGTTTATACGTTGAGGATAGTACTGTATGTAGATGAATTCTTACATCATTTACAGACTATATTGGATACTGGTTCATGGATCTAAGGGGCAGGTCAAGGCTGACACTCATTATTATAGACACCTATAAAAAGGCCGTCACATAGTTTACTGCTGAATCCAGCATCACAGCAAAAGTGCTGTCATCAGTTCCACCCGAAGATAGAGCTACAAAGAACAGAATTAGAGTGAGTGCCTATGAAAGAAAAAAACTTAAAAAGTGAGACTGAGCCAGAGAAAAAAAGACAGAGAGAGAAAAGTCTGCGTAGGCACTCCTTGTTGGCAGACAGGGGTAAGAGGGGTCAGATGAGATTGGAGAGACAAAGGATGGAGATTGACTGAGAATGAATGAAACAAGTGGATGGAAACTGAACAAAAATGAGATTGATGGTGACCTAAGGGGAAAGAAAAAGAGGAGAAAATGAGAGACAATAAGGCTCGATGTTAATAATGATGAAAAAGAAATTAATAAAGTAATCATATAAAAGATGAAAAATGGATGATCATTCTTGCAAATGATGGTAATGGTGATATTAAAATGAAATGAAAGGCCATTTAACATCTGATTCAAGAGTTATACAGATATGACTAAAGCCATCGCAGTCAGCACAGTGTCTGGATTACTACAGTCAAGAAGAAACATTTGTATCTGTAACATCTGCAAAAGTTACATTTTGAAAGTACCCTTCCCAACCTTGTATGTGTGTGTAACAGATGGATAATGAGTGACTGTGTGAGAGAGGGACAGAGATAGTGGCTGGTGAATACTCTGCTGGGAAGTGATAACGCTTGTGTGATTGTTTGCCGATTACAGTCTGTTTGTTGATGCTGACATCATAGATAATTCCTCCCCGGACACTGTGTAAATTGCTCCTGACACAAATGCTCTGGCAGTGTGCACTTTTATTATCGCAAACGTAACTGTTGTTACTGTTGTTGTTGTCTTCACCTATTGTATAAATGTCCACAGTGTGTAAGCTCTTGAACTTAATTGTTTTGTCATTTCATTTTTAATACAACACCCAACAACAGAAATCAACTTTTGTAGGGGGCTTCAGTTTGATATTTGTTTTTTCCAAGCAATTAAATAATGTTCTATTTCAAATGATACCAATACTTGTTCTAAATTCCTTCCAGAAGTTGCAATATTTTCCTCTCTGTACACTTTCCACCCCTCTACCATAGAGTTCAGTTGTTTTATTTATTGATAATGCAGCACTCTACTATATGTGTTGTCTGTATTTCCTTCTACTGCTGGCTGCCTGGTGCCAACAGTTTCTGCTGCTTCAGGCTGCTCGCTTGGTTGCTTTCAGATTAAAAACCACTCTATTTGTCTCACTGTAAAGAACCACATGATCATAGGCTCCCATTCATCACCCATGTTTGCACACTGGGGACATTCTTAGATGAATGTCTGAAATCAGTACCAAGGAACTGGCCAGGAACTGGAACGTTTTTATTTTACCAGCATTTTTTAAACTCCAAGGGCCACTTTTGCCCTTTACATCAATGCTGTGTTGATATCTGTCTTTTACTTTTATTTCTTACACATGTTGTAAGTAACATTGATGTTTGCTGTTCCAAGAATAGATGGTTGATTAATGAATGGATGGGTCAAAGGTAAAGAAGTAAAAGAAAAATAGTAGATGTATTGATTGACATATCTGTGGGTCGATGGATGGCTGTGAATAGACCTGGAGAGAATTTTACAGACCCCGACATAGCAAAAAAGCTGACTAACAATGTGACAATCAATACATATTTTACATAAGGCTGGTACATGCAATATCTATGTATTGTCATGCAGTAATAACAAGTCTTACAGGCTGTGACATCACTCTGTGTGATCTTGTGATGAATGTCCAGAAAAGGAGAAAGCTATTGATTCATCTCTACAACTTATGGAAGAAATTATACCATTTTTTACGTTGTTTCTGGTCTAACATTTATTAAATATAAGCAGTCTAATTAAAAGACAGTGTGATGGCCGCTGATCAGTGTGAGCTGCGAGAGACAGACCAGAGTTGGTGTTTTTTGCCGAGAGGGATCATTCATTTGCATCATGAATGTTTAAGAGAGCAGTCTGGATACAGTGGGTTGAAAGTAATAATTTGCAAGTACTATTAATGAATGCCAACAAAGGCTCTAAAATGGAAACATTTTGAACTTTGGAGAGAAGGCTTGATTAGTAATCAGTAGGATTGGTCTTCAAGAGGAAAATATCACTTCATCATCACAGTCACTACGCAGGTCCCCATTACAATTAGGGCACTGCTGGTCTATGTCAGTCATAAATGGGTAATTTTCCTTCATGTTCAAACTATCTTGAACTTCAAAACATACTTTAGAAAATTGCCATCTCTCTCTGTAACTATTTTTTCTTTGCCTCGTTCTGTTCTATTTTGTATAGGCTTCACCCTCTAAGCCATGCCACGCTATGGGTTTATCCCTTCGCGCATGCACAGTCGTGAAGATTTTCTTTCCCGCCTTTGCGTACCGCTCAGGCTTCAACTACGTCCGCAAATACTGTATATAAACAGAGCGGACCTGTTGCTCTACTCCTGTTGCTCCAGCGGCGTCCGCCTCTGCCCTGCCTGCAAGGCCAGCTACATCTTTTCGCCGGACCTCCACTCCCGCTGCGAGACCTGCCTAGGTGCCTCTCACGCCAGCAAGGCTCTCACCTCCGACGCCTCCTGCCCGTTCTGTGCCCGCCTGCCATCTAAAGAGCTTCAACGGCAGTGGGGACGCTTTTCTGGCTTTTGAGGTTGACGGAGAGGGGGACGGCAGCTGGGTAGACCGACGTGACACCGTCGACGCCTTGGAACCGCTGGAAGAGGGCGTCTTCAACGGGCACGAGTCCGATGACTCGTCTCCCCCGAATGACGATTCCCTCACCGGTTTTCCGTCCTCCCCGCTGAGAGGACTGGAACTCGAGACAGGGATCGATGCCTTCCCACTACGGCTCTCCCCGTCTCCAGAACGGCCAGGGGCACCACCTCAGCGGTCTTCCTCTCTGCTACAGACGGCTCCACCCTCCACCACCAGGGCTCTTTTTCTGGACCTGCCGGACATCATAAAAAAGGCGGCGGACCAGAGAGGCATAGCACTCCCAGCGGAGCTTCCAGCCCCCACTCGCGGCCTCCTGAGCGGTGACGTCTACTCTCAGGAACCGCCGTCCAAACGGGCTCCACTCTGGCCGCGCTTTACGGAGCTTCGGCCATTCGTGGAGGAGGCTCTCTCTCAGCCCGGGAAACTGAGGGCTCCAGTTTCTTGCTATGCCCCATTCACAAGGGTTCATGGCAACACAGAGGCAGGCTTCCCTTCGGTCCCCCCCTGGAGCAGAGCCTGGCGTTGATCCTGCTTCCGAAGGCTACTTTTTTCGGCCACCGGAAGCCAACCCCCCCGTCCCCCCAGGATCAGGTTTGCGCCCAGGTTACTGACCGGTCTCACCAATGTGTGGCCCAGGGCTTGGCGGCGCAAAACAACATAGCTTTGCTAGCCTCCGCCGTCTCCGCCATGGCCACCAACCCGGAGGCTCTTCCTCCGGAGCTAGCCACGGAGATCGGCAAAGCTATGACCGCCATCCTCACCCTCACCACGGCGACCACGGTGGCGTTGTCGAGGATCCAGACGTGGCAGACTGTGGCCCAGTGAAATATCTGGCTCCACATGTCACAGCTACCCAGGGAGGTCAGACGTGAGCTTCTGTACAGCCCTATAGCTCCCGATGGAGTATTTGGAAATCGCTTACAGACGGCCACATCCCACCTTCACCAGGCGACTGAGGAAGCAGAGCGGCTACGGCGGCTTGGCTCCTGGAAAGACAACTGTGTCATCCCAGGCAGAATCAGACGCCATGACATCAGAACTACGGGAACTGCTGTCAAAAGGAGCAATTTCCCGCGTTCCTCCGGGGGAGGAGAACAAGGGATTATACTCCCGCTACTTTCTCACTCCAAAAAAGTCAGGCGGGTTACGCCCCATCCTCGACCTGTCCCAGTTCAACCGGTGCATCATGGAGCATCCATTCCACATGCTGACTATCAGACATGTGTTGGAATGCGTGCGCCACCAAGAATGGTTTACTGCGTCTTTCTGTGGATCTGAAAGACGCATACTTTCACATCCAAATCATTCCCAGGCACAGGAAATTCCTGCGCTTCTTTTTCCAAGGGGCTCATTTCCAGTACAACCGACTACCGTTCGGTTACTCACTGGCCCCGCACACTTTTTCCAAGTGCATGGAGACGGCTCTTCAGCCGTTGCGGAAAAAAGGCGTCAGAGTCCTGTTTTATCTGGACGATTTGCTCATCCTGGCTACCTCTCGGGAAACGGCGGCGCTGCACACTGCACCTGCAGACACTGGGTTTCGCCATAAACTGGCAGAAAAGCTCATTGGTTCCCACACAATCAATAGTTTATCTGGGCGTAGTGCTAAACTCGATTGTTATGAGGGCCAGGCTGTCAACGCCAAGGCAAGACGCGCTGATCTCTCTCCTGTTGCGCACCACGCCACGCGCAAAGGTGTCAGCGTTGTCCGTCATGCACCTTCTGGGCATGATGTCCGCGGGCTACATGGTAGTACCCCTGGGGCTTCTCCACATGAGAAAAATCCAGAGGTGGTTCCTCCATCAGCGCATCGACCCCATACGCCACAAGTGGCGAATGCTGACCATCCCTCCTTCTCTGCAGTCAGACCTGTCATATTGGGGGAACTCCCGGACCTTGTCAGCTGGGGTTCCCCTGGGCAAGGTGACGTCTACGTGACAGTGTACACAGATGCGTCCCTCACTGGCTGGGGAGGGATGTGTGACTCACAGGTGGTGGGAGGGGAATGGCCACCTCCCCCTCTCCCACACATAAACTGCCTGGAGCTGTCCATGGTGCTGAAGGTTTTAAAGCACTTCGGCCCAGTGGTAGCGGGGATGGCATGTTGTCGTACAAACAGACAATGTTACAGCAGCAGCGTTCATAAATCGCCAGGGCGGCGTACGTTCGGCCTGGCTATTGGAAATAGCCAGGAGACTTCTGCTGTGGGCACACAATCATCTGCTGTCCCTCAAGGCTGTTTACATCCCCAGGATACTAAACCGGGCGGCAGACCTAATGTCGAGGGGAGGGCCCTCTCACAACGAGTGGAAATTGAATCCCACTATCATTCAGAAGCTGTGGAGCAGGTTCGGGGAAGCAGAGGTGGATCTGTTCGCCTCACGAGAAAACACACAGTGCGCTCTGTGGTTTTCCTTGAGCACACAGGACAATCCACCCCTCGGCGTGGACGCTTTCTCCCACCATCCCTGGCCCAGAACCCTCCTCTACGCTTTTCCCCCGGTCCCTCTGATCCCTCGTCTCCTGGAACGCATCCAGGAGGAGAATATGTCGGTCATCCTGGTGGCATCAGAGCGCACAAGCACATCCTGGTTCCCGACGCTGGTCCAGCTGCTGGCGGGTCTCCCCTGGCAATTGCCGTGGCGCGAGGACACCCTGTCACAGCTGGACGGCGCGATATCCCATCCCCCGTTGATAACCCAGCGACTGTGGGGCTGGCTGCTGAGTGGGCATGCTTGCAGAGGTTAGGCTTGCCTCCTGCCGTGGTGCGCACTATTCAGAGCGCGAGAGCCCCCTCTACAACAGCGTGTTACGCGGCGCATTGGTCCGCTTTCCAGCGCTGGTGCACGGAGAGGGAAACCTATATGGTGCCCCCTGCCTCTCATGTTGACTTATCTCCAAACATTGGTAGATAACGACTTGGCTCCGTCCACAGTCAAAGCCTACACAGCGGCCATTTCATCCTGCCACGAAGGCTATGGAGAGAGAACGGCTTTTGCGCAGCCTCTAGTAAAGCGGTTTTTGAAAGGGGTCAGACTACAGAAACCCGCCGTGCGCTCTCTCACACCCCAATGGGATCTGGCCCTGGTGCTTCGAGCTCTGGGGAAGCCTCCTTTCGAGCCCTTGGCACAAGCCCCTCTCAGGTTGCTGTGTCTAAACGGCGCTTCTCCTTGCCCTGATGTCAGCCAAGCGAGTGAGTGACTTATGCGCGCGTCAGTTTCACCATCCTGTCTCTCCATCAGAGGGGATGGGAGCGCAGCCACCCTACAGCCTAACCCTTCTTTCACACCGAAAACTTTAACAAACTCCTTTCGGTCGAGGGTTTTTTCCCTCCAGGGTTTTTCCCCCCTGCCTCATAACAACGACGTGGAGGAGGTTTTCCACCGATTGTGCCCGGTGCGTGCGTTATCACAATACGTTTTACGCACGCCAAACATAAGGCGGACACAGCAGCTGTTTGTTCACTATAGGGAACACTCCCAAGGAGCGGCCCTGTCAAAACAGCGTCTGTCTCACTGGCTGTGCGAGGCTATCACCCAGGCCTATAACACGGAGGGGCGGAGCCCCCCCAGGGCATCCGGGCACATTCTATAAGGGCACTATCGGCATCAACAGCTCTGTTCAGAGGCATGTCAATAGCCAATATCTGTGCAGCGGCCTCTAGAGCATCCCCATGCCCTTTCATCCGTTTCTATTTGCGGGATATGTCCGAGCCCTCTCTGACTCACTCGGTCCTATCCTCACTCAACGACGAATGATGCCCCGTCGTATGTGTTCTGTCTGCTGACGGGTGCCGGGAGGAGAGCGGCGTCCCACATACACATATATATATATATATATATATATATATATATATATATATATATATATATATAATGTACATATGTATATATTTTGTCACTATCATGCATCCTCTCTCACTACCATGCACGCCTACAATCATGATATGTGCTGCTGCATGTGTATTTCCTGGGGTCCCCCCCCCCTACTTTGGGTGGCTGGGAGGACCTTGGGCGTCCCATAATTATCAATCATGTATTACCCTCACCAATCATGCATGCCTGCACTCTCGGCTTGGGCCTTACAGCCAGCTAGGCCAAATCATTACCATGGCAGGCTCCGTTACCTAGATAACGGCTTATCTGATACAGTCTCCTGTCAGTGCATGAGAGAGAGACAGTGAGGGGAAAAAGGTTTAGTCTATGTTCCACTTGTGGGCTCTGGGTCGCAGGTGGCATTGACTACATCAGCTTTGCCCTAACCCATAGCGTGGCTTAGAGGGCAAAGCCTATACGAAATAGAATGATAGTTATGTTATTGTAACTCCAGATTCTATGAGTATAGGCGTAGCCCTCTAAGATCCGGGCCACCTGCTCCAGTTACATTAGCTTAAGAAAAAGCTTATGTTGGGAGCAGAGCAACTGGTCCACTCTGTTTATTTACAGTATTTGCGGACGTAGTTGAAGCCAGAGCGGTGCGCAAGGGCGGGAAAGAAAACCTTCACGACTGCGCATGTGCGAAGGGATAAACCCATAGCGTGGCGTGGCTTAGAGGGCTACGCCTATACTCATAGAATCTGGAGTTACAATAACGTAACTATCGTTCTCCACCTCCCCAGTACTACTAAATTCAATAGAAATCAACTACTAAATTCAACTTGAAATGAGAATAAAAGCCAGGCAGCGAGTGGGAACTTGCGCTAGCGTGCCTCCTGTACTCTGATTAAATAGCCTGTTTTCTTTTCTAACATATGGTGAATTATACTGTACATGCATCGGCATGTGTTACATACATTTTTTGACGTACTGTTTTAGATTGCTGTGGCTTTATCATAGACGCACTAAGATTTACAGTAAAGACCCTCGGGGTGGAAAAGTGGAGGAAATCAATAGGCACAAAAAATGAAGGACAGGAAGAGGAAAATAAATTTGCTGCTAGAAATGGAAACTCCTGTCACCACATAGTGTCACTCCCAGAAGCAAAATGTAACACCTGCTTATAGGGAAGAGGGGCATTTTCACTCAGCAGCCACACAAAAAAAGGCAAGCGTGTGTGCAGAAGCACAGTCACCAAGGCATACGGCCCTTAAATACAGGGGTGAGAACACATTAGCATGAAAGAAGTGGCTGGTTTAAGAATCTGAACAGTCAAACACATCATTTCACGCTGCCTTGTGAGGGACTAATTATGCTGCATCAAGAGAAAGACAGGGAGTAGAAGAGAGAGGGAAGGGAAGAGAGATAAGAAATGCTTCATTCTTGTTATATATTATGCCAACCTTGCAAATATAGCTCGAACCAACAATCTGCCGAACTTGCACCTCTTGCATTCTGAATTTTCATTTGGCAGCTGACATCTTTGTCCAGAACTCATTCCCAGGGCCAGTTCAATCAATATCTGACCGACCATGTTTCTTCCTACAGGTAAAAGACAGACAGCTGAGATGTAAAGCAGGCTCCTGTAGGTTCAGACTCCTGATTTGACCAGCATCTGTCATTCTGAAGTGTCCTTGGGCAAGACTGGCTGAATTACTGCCAACTTTAGTTGCCGTTCTTTCTCTCTTTGCCCCGGAAGAGGGCATTTGGAAATATAATCTCCTTAAGGGATAAACACATTATCGCATTTTTATTACATTTGACCTGTGATGACATCAGGTTGTGCCTTAGCGCTGTGAGCTGCTCTGCTAACAATCAAAGAAGACTGATTTGTGGACCAAAAGAGCATTTGTCTGAGCTTTTGAACTAAAATAAAATCCATTTTATAGCAGTGATATCAGCTATGAAGCAGAAAATACACTTGTATGCCCAGAAAAATCACAGAGTACAGCCAGTGTCTCATTTTCTGATTGATTCTCTATGGTGCTACACATCAGTCTGATGCTCAAGGGAGGAACAGACTATTTCACTTTGTTTTTGGTCTGGTAGACTGAACACTCACTCATATAATCTCAACTTTCCTTGGGATTGTAGCAATAGCATAGCAGGGTTGAGTCCTTTAATTATTCAGTTAGTATTCAATGTAGTATGGTAATTGATCAAAGCCACTAGTCTTCTGATTGTAAAATACAGTAGAAACTGTATGTATGATTTAAGGCTTTTGCAGAATGAGGCTTATACAGAAAGACTTGTGGCTTATACTTGTGGTATTATGTTGCTATGGCACCCTTTGACAAATACCTCATGGACTGGTGTGACTCATTCTCATGCAGTGGACAGTGTCTCTCAAAAGAGAAAAAAACATGGACCAACAGCATTATTTATATGAAGCACTCAGGCAAAGGGAGTCGCAGAACTGCAGTCTTAAAACTTGGGCAAACTTGGTCAATAATTTACATATCTGTTGCGTATTGATAGAATAGCTGTAAAGGTGATTATTTGTGACAATTAAAATGTTATCACGGTACAATGGCGGACTCAAATGCACGACTCAGACATGGAATCACAGGTAAGAATTTATTGTTCAAAGAACAATGCAGGCGAAGGTACAGAAAGTGGCAGGCAATAATCGTAGTCAGGAACAAAGCAATAGTCGGATAAACACTGGGAAAACAAACATTAGGAATAAATGCTGGAGAGAGTGACTTACGTACAACTACAATCTAGCATAGGTAAGTGGGAGTGGTGAGTATTTAAGCATGGAGACTGGGGAAGCTGAAAACAAACAGGTGAAACACATTAGGGGCGGAGACGGTAATCACACAGGCGGGAAAGCAGACAAAGGGAGGAAGGCAAGAGATCTGAAGAGAGAATAGGTGATTATTTCAAAATAAAACAGGAAGTGCAAATAAACAAACAAAACACAGAATAAAAGCAGGAGCTGAACTTGACAAATGTACGCTCAAACACAGACATGTGGGCTAGCTGACAGGTAGCCACAGACATTAAGGCTAACATTTTGGTTCTCTAGTCGATCCAGTGCCTGATTAAAGGTAATGTTAGGGCAGTTAGGGAAATAAATGATCATTTGGTATTTTACAGCCACATGCTGACTTAGGTTTAAATTTCATAAATCCACTGGAGGACAGTGTGAAACAATGATTGAATACAAGTAGATGGGGAGAGGCAGGTTGAGGAGAGGTGGATATATGAAAAAAGTTAATTGGAACACTTAATCACAAACTAGGCATTGATGGTATGTTACAAGTGTCTGAGTGCTTCTAGTTTCCACATTATGTAGCCTAAATTAGATGACAACCATTGTCAAAACAAATGCTGAAAGAACTTAATGGTTTGTTTTCATTTTCATTTAGAGCTTTCTGGCCATATTGTTGGATCGCCAAGCTAATTTACATTATTTCCAAAAAATTATAAACAATATGATCTGCTGTCTGTTCAGTACATATTCAAGAATAAGCTTAAGGTGCAGTGCAGGAGTCGGACACACAGAACATTCTACTAGGATTTGCCAAAATGAAGCAAATGAGAAGAACAAAGTTAGAGAGAAAGAAAAGAACATTGGACAAAGGCGAAACCTCAATCTGAGCGAGGACAGAAGAAGATGAGAGAGACTGAGGAAGAGATAACAAGGCAGGAAGAGAAGGCGTGGGGAGCGAGACACAGTGGCAGAGAGAAGCAGACGGCAGAGTTGAGGTTGGACACAGAAAAAAACTGACGGAGAGAGAGTGATGGATAGTAGAAGTTTATTTGCTTTTGTTGTGCTAACATCATTTATCTCCGGGAGGCTGTCATACAGCCTCCCAGTGCTGAGAGGCTGTATGACAAAAATCAATCAGAGGGCAATCGTCCATACACTTCCACTGGTGTGCCAACCCATTGATACAGGCATGAGAGAAAGGGTAAGGGAGAGATAGATACATGGGGAGAGCAAGAGAGAAAGGTAAAAAAGTGCAGAAAAAATATAGAAGTTAAGAAAGGAAAAAGAATCAAAATAGAGTAGAAGGAAAGAGATGGGAACTCATTATCCCAAAATGATTGTTGTGGATGTGTTTATACTTATTCGAAGTGTCAGTCAAAAGTCCTTTCATGTTTGTATGACCATCAAACACTCCAGCAGTTGTAGCCTTTCCCATAAGAAAACATCATTTATTTTTCCCAAAATTACCCAACACTATGAGGGAAATATCTGAGTCTGCTTGCAATTTTTGGGAAGAAAATAGTTGCATCATGCTGCATGAGTTGTTTAAAGACATTTGAAAGTAATTTCATGTGCTTTTTGAATCTCTGCTCTCTTTGATTTTACAAACTTCAGTGGTGTTAAAAGGTAAAATGGGGATAGAGGAAGATGCTAGAATTAAAGACGCTTGCTAATGTCCTCAGTCAGTGTTTACCTCAAGAGTGTGTACTGATGTTGACAAGTGAAATGGTTATGTTTAGCATTATATGGTTAAAATAGGTCAGTGGTAGGGGCTCAATTCTGTCAGTCCTAGCAAAGGATACAAAATGTATTTTCTAGTCGGAGAGTACGATGATGATTGAAGTGATAAAGCACCTGTTGTAAAATTCTGCAAGTATATTAAGTGTGCAGTGTGTGTGCGTGTAAGTGTGTTTGTTCTATTCAACTCTCCGTGCAGTGTGACTCAACTAGGTCTTTTTACTAGCCAGAGCTAACACAAGTTGTGAAGGTCCCTGCTGAGATCAATACATCAGAGCCTGGAACACCTGCCAGGAAGCATTGTGTGTGTGTGTGTGTGTGTGTGTGTGTGTGTGTGTGTGTGTATGTGTGTATGTGACAGTCATTAGACTTCAGTCAGAACTCCTGTCCACCTCCCTCGAGGAGAAACAACATGAGATCACATGAATCAACTGCTGCACATAAAGTACAATGCAACGCAACACAACACACACACACACACACACACACACACACAAAGTGCGGGTGTGTGCGCTGAGTGATGCTGGCCAAAGGCACGGCTGACAGTCTGTCACCTCTGAAGACAAGAGTGGGAATTCCACCTGACATCAGCTTCCCTTTCTCTGCCCAATGGCATAAAGATAATAGTTCCAAGGCCAATGTCACTTACACACTGAGGGATGACCACAGGCGTGCACACATCCGCTGTTGGTGCATACTTCACACACATACATGCCGCACTACAACATGTATGATGTATGTGGAGAAAAGGAGGCTGTCGGGAAGTACGGAGAGTGACCTACAGTGGGGCAAAAAAGTATTTAGTCAGCCACCAATTGTGCAAGTTCTCCCACTTAATATTGAGAGAGGCCTGTAATTTTCATCATAGGTACACTTCAACTATGAGAGACAAAATGAGAAAAAAAATCCAGAAAATCACATTGTAGGATTTTTAATGAATTTATTTGCAAATTATGGTGGAAAATAAGTATTTGGTCAATAACAAAAGTTAATCTCAATACTTTGTTATATACCCTTTGCTGGCAATGACAGAGGTCAAACGTTTTCTGTAAGTCTTCACAAGGTTTTCACACACTGTTGCTGGTATTTTGGCCCATTCCTCCATGCAGATCTCCTCCAGAGCAGTGATGTTTTGGGTCTGTCGCTGGGCAACACGGACTTTCAACTCCCTCCAAAGATTTTCTATGGGGTTGAGATCTGGAGACTGGCTAGGCCACTCCAGGACCTTGAAATGCTTCTTACGAAACCACTCCTTCGTTGCCTGGGCGGTGTGTTTGGGATCATTGTCATGCTGAAAACCCAGCCACGTTCCATCTTCAATGCCCTTGCTGATGGAAGGAGGTTTTCACTCAAAATCTCACGATACATGGCCCCATTCATTCTTTCCTTTACACGGATCAGTCGTCCTGGTCCCTTTGCAGAAAAACAGCCCCAAAGCATGATGTTTCCACCCCCATGCTTCACAGTAGTTATGGTGTTCTTTGGATGCAACTCAGCATTCTTTCCCCTCCAAACACGACGAGTTGAGTTTTTACCAAAAAGTTCTATTTTGGTTTCATCTGACCATATGACATTCTCCCAATCCTCTTCTGGATCATCCAAATGCTCTCTAGCAAACTCCAGACGGGCCTGGACATGTACTGGCTTAAGCAGGGGAACACGTCTGGCACTGCAGGATTTGAGTCCCTGGCGGCGTAGTGTGTTACTGATGGTAGCCTTTGTTACTTTGGTCCCAGCTCTCTGCAGGTCATTCACTAGGTCCCCCCGTGTGGTTCTGGGATTTTTGCTCACCGTTCTTGTGATCATTTTGACCCCACGGGGTGAGATCTTGCGTGGAGCCCCGGATCGAGAGAGATTATTAGTGGTCTTGTATGTCTTCCATTTTCTTATAATTTCTCCCACAGTTGATTTCTTCACACCAAGCTGCTTACCTATTGCAGATGCAGTCTTCCCAGCCTGGTGCAGGTCTACAATTTTGTTTCTAGTGTCCTTTGACAGCTCTTTGGTCTTGGCCATAGTGGAGTTTGGAGTGTGACTGTTTGAGGTTGTGGACAGGTGTCTTTTATACTGATAACAAGTTCAAACAGGTGCCATTAATACAGGTAACGGGTGGAAGACAGAGGAGCCTCTTAAAGAAGAAGTTACAGGTCTGTGAGAGCCAGAAATCTTGCTTGTTTGTAGGTGACCAAATACTTATTTTCCCGAGGAATTTGCAAATAAATTCATTAAAAATCCTACAATGTTATTTTCTGGATTTTTTTCTCTCTCGTAGTTGAAGTGTACCTATGATGAAAATTACAGGCCTCTCTCATCTTTTTAAGTGGGAGAACTTGCACAATTGGGCTCTCGCTTAGGGTGCATCATCTTTCACAAGTTACAATGTATGTGCATGTACACATGCAGCCTGACATCCGGCACATCCTCACGTGTCGGATTGCCCCTTTATTGTTTTCCCAAGGTACCATAGAGTTGCTGAGCAAAAATGCCATTCCTCCCTGCTTCAAAGTTAAACACAATCTCACCTAGGAGCAGCTCAGTAAAACCAAAGCATTTTGTGTTGGTCCCTGGAGCAGTTTGGGGATAAAGTGCCTTGCCAAAGACAAGGCAAGCTCTCCGATGCACGCACTTGCCCAATTTTAGCCTGAGGATCCAGGTTGGAGCTGTCGGCCTTCCAGCCACAAGCCCACTTCTCTTCCTTTGGGCTGCAGTTTTTGCATTTAACAATGCAGTAGATTTATTGGACAGTGTAGTGTACAGTCTAGTTTGAACAGATTACTATTATGTGAGGTTGTTTGATGTCATCACACAACTTTGCCTGCATTATTCTTGTTATTTTAGTTTATCAGCAGGTTTTCTGGCTTGTTGGTAATTTAATTAATTTGATAAATAAACCAATATATTATTAATGAGGTTATGTTAGCAAGAGGCAGCTGGGTCATTTAATGGTTGAAAAAAGTTGTTATGGAGGGAGGCATAAAAAAGTTCTTAAGAAAAAACCTTAAGAAATAATGCAAACAAGAGTGAGAGTGAGGTTTTGTGTTTTCCTTTCCTGTGACTGTACTTAAGTTATATTCTTATCATTTACTAAATGATTAGCTTACAGAAGGCACAAAATATAGTATTAATTTTCAGTTCAAATTCAGACACAGTCTTGCTACAGTAGCTGTGCCTCCTCTGCGCCTCTGGTGATTTATTCTACATCTTTCCAAAAATGCTGACATGCACGTGGGCGTGATTGACAGGAAGTTGGGACGCGCTCCTCCCAAGATAGCTCCTGATTGGTATGAACAATGCACCTTTGAGTGAATGGATCATACAGTAGCGTCACCTACCTGTCATAGAGAAAATGTCAAATTCCTGCCATTTAAAGAGCTAAAACATTGTGTCTATGACAATGACAGGAAATTGGTCCTTTTCTATAATTATGTATGCTTTTTCATAAGATCTACAAAGATCTTGTCCCAGTAAGTGGATTACCCAGGTATAGGGAAGGAAAGTGATCACAGTTGCTGCAGTTTACATTACCTCAATTGCAGAAGAAGAAGAAGAAGAAGAAGAAGTTTCAATTCAAAATGCTCACCTAGAGTGATGGATGCAGGCATCCTTTGGGCCACTTAGTAACCAGATGCATCATTCCTCCCCAGTATAATTAAAATCAAACAGTTTGTGTGGCAGCTATAGCCTTTAAAATCTGAAACCTTGACCTTTAATTATGGCACCTCCATCAGTGTAAATTTCGAAGCTGCCAAAAAGACCTTAATCGGACCAACTGTGGAAAATGCATTGTACATTGAAAAATCTAATTAGTGGTGTTATTATAGTATTACCTGAGATTTTATAAATATATATACGGCAGGCGCAATAAAGAAAGATAGAAATGAGTTCAACCAGACAGAAAAAAGGGAATAAACACAATATAAACAGTTTAATGTTCACCTCAATTAGTAAGATAACCCTACAGTGTAAATACTAATGAGAAATTGCAGGTCTTTACATTTACACATTTTCTTTCACTTCAATTAAAAGAAGTTGGTTTTTACCACTAACATGACTCAATGTGCTATGAAGCATCAACACTGCACACTGATATATCTTTTGGGAACGTAATTAAAGTATCACTTTGTAGCTGAGAGTAAGACACCACTAAGACTGACTTATTTTACAAATCTGACTTATCAGGGCTTGGATTTTACAGTCCATTTAAGTGGTGTTCTCAATAGAACTTTTCGCTAGACAATTTGTCATGAAGCTAAAGGTTTGACAGGAAATCCAACTGGTCAAAATAATAAATCAGATCCCTCCCTGGTAGTCTTTAGTGTTAGCGATGCTAATAGCTGGTCACAATACCTGTAAATTAAAGCAGCATGTCACTGTCAAAACCTGTGAAGCCAGTGTGAAGAGCGATATGGAGGTGGATATAATTATTAAGCTTAATCAGAATGTCATACAGATGCAAGGCCACACACACACACACACACGGCTCTTTTAGACGCTTGTTACTGCAGCTTTAGCCGTCTCATCACATTAATTTTATTTGGACAGGCTGATTGGCTACTGGCAGACTTAACAATTCACCAGAGTCTGGGGTCATTTTTCAAAACACCAATTACTTGTCTGCATCTCATCGATCACAGGGCTAGCTATTTACTCAGAGTGACATAAATTAACTCATGTGTCCCTAAACAAAGGTTGGGAAGAGACTTAATTGCATCTATCATGGGGATACGTCCTCTATCCCACAACTGTATAACATGAACATCTTTTAATCTGAGGCTGATACATTTCTAATTGTGTGTGTACCT